>NW_004524589.1:26046372-26170821 GCF_000260255.1 Octodon degus | reverse complement strand
ATATATATATATATGACATATATATGAACCATATGTATCACATATACTCACATGAATCACATGTTATCTCAGAAAACACTGTCTAACACTCAGAGATTCTAGAACTCAATTAGAGATTCAGATCATATTCAATTTTCTGTCATTCATTCATGGGAATTATATATAATATTATCCCATAAAACATTGTTGTTTGATGAACATCTTATCACTGGCCATCTTCAGTTGTGCTGTCTCATACTTCATTAATATATGTGTTCTATAATTATTTGTAAATCATATGACATTTTAATGAGCTAAGCAAATGGCTTTTATAGATTCTACTGTGAATTAGTCCGTAAACTGAAAAACCTTTTTATGATACGACTTCACTTACTTTTAAAAAATGAAAGTTTTACTATAAGGAAAGAGTATCTATAAAGTTTCATTAGTTATTTCCTCAAAAAACAGAATGAAACTGAGTCCCCTTCTCAAAAAGTAAGAAAGATTCAGGTCAATACAGGTAAAAGTAGTATCTTTAAAGGCGAGATCACATCTAAAAGGTTGCTCTTCACTTAGAGTTCAAAAATGTCAACTTTTAAATACAATTAATTTGAAAAATTTTTAAGACAATGGAGTCATAATTACTAGATTCCCTTTTAAAATATAATTATGAAAAAGTGATACAAGGATGACATAAGACAGAGAAGCCCCCTCCCTGGATGCAGACGCCAAGTAGCAGGCTTGAAGAGTGCAAGCGGGAGGTCAGTGACCCGTTTCTAAAACCAGCTGAGCAACGACGTTTACAGAGAATATCAAGAGGATGAGAAAATCTTGTAGAAAAAGTATTAATCATTCTAATAAAAAAATCTGAATAATCATACTTGTCCAGCACAATTACATACCTTATAATTCAGTGTGTGAACTGTGTTAGGTTTACCTGAGTATTTCACAGCATAGGAGGTAATTAAGCATCTGGGTTAGCAGTCTGGCTTCCTCAATTAGGCTCTCAGTTCAACTCCCAACTAGCCATGGAGTCTTTAACTTCCCCAACCCACAATTCCTAGGCCTCAACTTCTGTGGATAAAGGTTCAAGACTCTGTTCCATCCCACAAGTGTGCTAGAAGGGCTTTTTGAATAGTACATACAAGCACTCAGCACAGGATTGGGCCTACAGCAAGAATTCGGTGAACATAGTATTATTATATTATAGAAAAGCCAATAAATATTTCTAGATTCCTATAAAATTAGCTTTCAGTAACAAATTTACTCATTGTTATTGAGTTTTTACTTGATTTAACACATCCCATCTGCTTCCATAAAGGATTTGGGAGAGATTATAATTAAAGCTGTACACTCAATGCTATTGAAAAAATGTAAGTACGAAAACTGAACCTACGGTGTAGGAAATGAAAGTGAATATGGCTACTATTTTCAGACCCTCTCTGTGTCTTCTGGAGGTGAGAGAAGAAACTGGAAATATTAAGTCATGCAAAGTAATGTCCTACAGAAGAACAATAAAAATGATAATCTGTTTGGATATCACTTTCTAAAATATTTCTGCCTACTAAGTACTATCTGTTTCTCACAGAAATCTGTTGGCCAGCTATGATGTCCAATTTTGTATGTAAGGGAATTAAGTCCCAGAAAAATCCTGCAGTCAAGAAGAGGGCTAAGATTCAAGTCAAGTTTGGTGAAACACACACACACACACACACACACACACACACATTTACTTTAGGGCTGGGGAGATTGCATGGCAGTCTAGGTGCCTGCCTGGCAAGCACAAGAACCCAGGTGTGATCCCGCATACCACGTGCCATGCCATCCCCGCACCAAGATGGCCAATGAAACTGGGCACGGTGGCACATACCTGTAACCCCCTCACTGAGGAGGCTGAGACAGGAGGATCCCTAGGAGTCCCAGCTGCATAGCAATACACCAGATTAATTAATTAATCAATTAAATGAATAATTTTTAAAAATTTACTGAACTCTGAGCTGCCTGCAAATAAAGACAAAAATGGAGAGAAAAGGTTCTTCCTGGTATCACAGAAAATAGTTAATAAGAAGTAGCATGCCTTAGGCCAATAGATACAAGCTTTTACCTTCCCCTAAAACAAGAGAAATTAGTAATATGGAAATTTATTCAAGGGTCTTTCAACCGCACAGTGAACTGTGATTTTAGTGGAAGTCTTAAACAAAATGAAGACATATTCTTTATATGTCTATTTATCATACAGCCTGAGGGAGTCATCCAAAATTGTTTCTGTGAAGGGATTATTTTTAAGCAGCAGATGGTTGGAGTAATACTTTCTAAGTAAATAGTATTCTTCTGAGCAAGATTTATCGGCTGCCTCTATTTATCGGAATCCATGCTAAGTAGTAAGCACACTGGGATGGCAGTTCCGGAGTCCAGCCGAGACACGCACTTGCCATTAAGCAGTCCCCTGGTGGGGAGCTCGGTGCAAAGGGGGCAGGGGTAACAAAAGCCAAACAGCTCGCCCCAGACCTGACTCTTCTTATTTGCCCAGTGGACAAGAGCCAAGCACTGCTGTACACAGAAGAAAGGGCATTTGCAAGAGCACAAAAGGCAGGGGTGCAGGGGCCTCCTGAACACTAATCTGCCCAGGGTCCCTGGAATAAGACACAACAGGGCCATAGGAGAGAAGCTGGAGTGGCACAGTTCTCAGAAGGGGCTGTCCAGGTGGAGTTTGCCCTCTGAGGCCACTCTGTCTGTTAAGCAAGGAATGGACATGATGTCACGAGAACAGGGGTGAGGGCCTCATGAGTTGTCAGTTCACAGAATGACTGGTTTACCAGAGGACCATTTTTTTTTTATGGTTTTCTGATCTTACCAACTTGTCAGAATCATATTCTTTGTATCTGCTTATAAAGTTTGCAGACACATGTGAATTGTTAATTGGCTTCTTTTTCATTCTAACTTTGCGCCTGAATTTTACAGAAGGTACAGTTTTCGTCTGGTGCTGAGATACAGACAAATTGGAAGTCGGGGAAAGAATCGGCTTTGGCTGAAAAGACCAGGATCTCAGTGCCTTGTGCTCACTGAAGAGGAAGACTTGGGGAGTGTAGTGAGGGAAAGTGGGTTTGCAAGGACCATGGGGCGAGATGGAGGAGAGAGAGGATGTGGGGCAGAGTCAAGACACTGGGGAGAAGAAATTGAACTGGGATAAGGACAATGCTGGACTAAAGCAAGGGGACAGGCACAGGGCACAGTTTGAGGGTCATGCTCAGCCCCCCTCACACACCTTAAGTTCCATTTCCAGCAAACTGACTTTTGACCAGTTGATTTTTTTAAACAGAGATTCCAGTACAGAATGTTCAAGAGAAAATTTGGGGGACTATAGATACAAAGGAATATAGGAACAAAGAGGGACATTCGGGCTGGTTTGGTTTTGTTGTTTTTCTAATAAGAAACCTTAATAAATTCCTATGTGAGGAGAAAGAGGTAATAATTAGACATACTGAAAAGAGAAAGGACATTCCAATGTTTTATCTTTTTTTGATAAATGAATACAAAATTTTTAAAAAAAGAAAGTACATTTTTGTAGCAAAGTGGTCCAGTTACTACTGATGTATAATAAAATGTCCCAAACCTTCTGGTTTGATAAATGTCATTTCTTTTGCTCACAGATCTGCAGTTTGGCCAGAGCTTGTCAGGCCAGCCCAGCCCTGTCCCACCTTAGGGTCAACTGGAAAGACTCAGAGGCTGGGCTGCCATGCCTGCCGACCCTCCCTCTGTGTCTGCAGCTGATCTGACACAGGTTCTTGCCTGATGTCACTGTCTGGTGGAAACTCTCCTCATGGGCTTGTCAGGGCTCCTCCGTGGTGTGGTAGATGAGTTTAAAAATAAAGATTCTAAGAGAAAGAACCAGGCAGACACTGCACACAAACTTTCCTAACCCGGCCTCAGAAGTCACACGGTGTCACTGCTGCTGAATTCACAAGACCAGTTAGATCGAAGAAGAGATACAACAAAAGGACATCAATCCCACTATAAGAAGGGGATAGTGACTTGGGATGCACACACACACACACACACACACACACACACGTTGAGTATCAAGAACATGACAATTTCAAATCCAAAATGCTCCATAATCTAAAGCTTTTCATTTTTTATTTTATTTATTTATTTATTTATTTATTTATTTATTTTTGTATTTTAGGGAAGGGTCTAGAGGGTGTTCAGGGTCACACTACTAGATCAGACTCATAGTGATCTGCCTGTTTACAGCCTCCCAAGAGCTGGGATTACAGGCACGCACCACCACACCCAGTCTCAATTGCTGTCTCAGCATGCCCTGGGGGTGGGGCCTGTACTGCTGGCCCAGGGATCGAACTACAGGCCCCTGAGCCTGCTTGCAGGCACTTTAACCCATTGAGCTATTTGGCCGGCCTTTAAAGCTTTTTATTGACTTAGATAACTCTACAAGCAGAGAATCCCATACCTGCTCATGTGTGACAGATCAGTCAAAGCACACACACACCAAAAATGTCAAGTAGGTTATGGCATAAGGTATATATGAAATATAAATATATTTTGGCTTGGGTCCTATTCTCAAGATTGGGGTACCATCCTCAAGATATTTCATGATGAATATGTACATATTCCAAAATCAACAAAGAAAAAAATGTTTTAAATTTGAAACGCCTCTATTTATAAGAATTTTAGATAAGAGATGCTTAACCTGAATGTATGGCCATCTTTGAAAAACTCCAATAAGCCTCCCAAAGCCATCAGAAACAAAATGTCTCATATGACCAAAAGATTAATTCTTCTGATAGGGAGAGGCTAGGCCGGGAATACTACTGACTGTGAGCTGAGTTAAGGAGAATTAAGAACTATAAAATCAAGTTTGAGCTTTGTTTTCCCTGCCATTTAAATTGCAGATGATATCTTGGTCTTGAGATTTCCCTCTTTCGCCCAAAAGTCAGTGAGTTCTAATGCACTTAGTGCATTTTGATGAATGTTTTATTTATGCTTTAAAATACTTGGCCTAAAGTCTTCCCTTTTACATTATAATTTTAGCAGATATAAAGGGAGACCTGATTTGCACCACATATACACTCTTCTTAGGGAAGATACAAAAAAAAAGTAAGAAATGGCACTGAGAAGAGTAGGCAATGCCGCAGTGTCTTGCCAGCTCCACACTGCCCTAGTCTGTCTCCGTCATCAGCAATCACTAGCTGTTGTATTCTCTGAGGTGTGAAGAGCTCACCACATTTTTTCAGAAATGAAGAAAGGCCTTCCTTAAATAATTGCATATTTAATAATGTCTAGTACTGCTGAAGTAATGTCAGAATTTACAAATTGCTCACCAGTAGTAACATGGATCTAATCTTCTTTTCCTTTAATGTCTATTGTTCTCACCTTAGAAATTATAAGTAATGTTTTCTAACTTTAATCATTTCTGGAATATCTCATTTATTTTAGAGATACTAGAGTTTAGTATCTATTTATTTCTGTACCTCTGGATCCAAAGGGAAATTAAATGTAGATAAAGAGAAATATTATTTTCCACATCCAATAAGTTTGGAGAGAATTAAGACAGAGACTTTTTAACCCATTGTGGAAGGTCGGGACTAGCAGCTATGTTAATGTGTCTATGCTTGAACTTTTAGGAAGGGTTTAAAAGCACAGAGGTTGAAAGGTTTCAACTTCCAGAAGCCGTATAGACCTGCTAGCAGAATTTCTGAAGAAAATGAGAATGTTAAAAGGCAAATTATGAATGGTGACAAGCAGAACACTTAGAGGATCACTAATGCTTGATGCAATACTTGGCTACTAGAATACCCAGGAAAATTCTGCGCATGATTTTTTTCAATCCTCAAAGGAAACTTTATTATTCACTAAAATTAGCAAGATTGTTACTTCATGTAAAAATATGCTATGCCTCTGTTATGCCATGACAAATTATCTCTTCTGCTAACAATGATTAATCCAGCTGCATAGGCACCCAAACCCTTCCCCTTCTCATCTCGTTGGACCTTTTTCTTCACTTAGCCTTCTTTCCTTTATCTTCAGCTTCTCCATCCACACAAAGTCACTCTTTCCAAAACACCAATGCATCCTGTTGTTCTCACTTAATTCTCCCTTGACTTCTCATTCCTGGACATTGTCCTCCAATAGTTATGACTCACTGCTCTGCTCCTTGTATTCAAATTTCTTGAAAAACTGGCCTCCAAATCCTGATTAAAATACTCCATTCTTTTTTGTTTTGATTTGTTTGTTTGTTTTTGGTGGTACTGGAGATCTGGAACTAGGGAGATAGCTCAGGTGTCTACGCACCTGCCTGGCAAACGCAAGGACCCAGGTTCAATCCACAGTACCACATGCCCTGCTAACCTCATGCTGTGCTGACCACTGAAACTGGGGTGGTGGCACACCCCTGTAATCCCAGCACTGAGGAGTGCAAGACAGAAGGATCACTACAAGTAAGAGCTTTGTAGCAAGACCCTGTACCAAATAGTAAATAAAAAGACCCCCCCCCAAAAAAAATCCCACATTCTGTGCATGTGTAAAGGCCTCTGAAGGTGATTCCTCTCCTACAATCCAAACAAACCAGTTTTTGCAGGAAGAGTGAAAACCTTTGGTGGTCAGTGTGGTGCCAATCTAAGGAACTTCTTTTAGTTTCATTCTCCTGGAACTCTCACAGCAGTGAACATATTTGACACTGGATCCTCTTTGACATACACCTTTGGGAAGATTCTCTTTTCTGAGCTCCAAAATTTGCAAGTTCTTCATATGTATGGAACCTTTCCCTTTCTATGTTCTTGTGCAAGTGATTAAGATTTCTGGTATGATCTCCACAACCCAACAAAAACTTTATCTCCAGCTTTGCTCTTTCTGTTGAGGCCAAAACTCATGTAGTCAATGGACTACTTGGTATTGTCACTTGGAAGTATCGTAAACATATAAATTATTTAACATATTCCAACTTGTACACATTCTCTACGTAAAAATCTTATATTCCCTTGTCTCCAAAGAGCTCCTCTCTTATTCTTTGCCTCTCTCAGGAAAGGGTACTATGATCTATCCAGTTTCCATAAGCAAAACTTTGACACATGTAATCATTGATATAGAATGGCAACTTGAGAAGGTTAGGAATTTAGCTCAGCAGAGCGCTATGATCCTCACTTTGTCAACATTCTCATCCTGTGCAAGAGGACGGTACAGAATTGGTGTGAGTGCTTCACCCATTCTGGGTGTGTGGGTGGGTGGCAGCCTGCTTACAATATAAGCCAGGAAAAGAGGCTTGCTCTCCCATCCTCCCCCTTTGCTCTAATTGCTGTCTTCTGCCACCTTGAACTGTTGTCCCTGTGCTGTGGCACTCTGCCTTGGATCCAGATGATTATGGATTGAAACCCCCATGAACTGAGAGCTAAATAAACCTTTCCTTCCTTCATTTTAGGTGTTCATCATTTTGTCCTAGCAATGAGAGAAAAGTAACCAAGTCAATGTATCACGCTCTCTCAAGTCCACATCTCAGCCATGGCTAATTGTCTGAACCATCTAAAAATATATGTTGAGTTAACCCATGCTTTAGATCTTCTTCTGTAATTGAAAACATTTTTCCCCATGTATTATGAATTTCTTGGGAAGTACAGTCTATCTTAATATGGAATTTAACAAAATGAATTGTACAAAATTTTGACTCTTGATAGGCCTTTCTGTGTGAAAAGATGATTTGTTTGGCTGTTCAAATTTCAGAGCTAATTTTTGAAAGGAAAGTATTTTTCATGAAACTTTAAAACTTTGTCAAAAATGAAGGAATGGTTTGGACTTTTAAAAGGTTTTTTTGTTAGTTTGTTTATTTGTTTGTATTTTAGGGAAAGGACTACAGGGCGTTCAGGGTCTCAATACTAGATCAGACTCGTAGTGATCCGCCTGTTTACAGCTTTCCACGAGCTGGGATTATGGATGCACACCACCATGCCCAGTCTCAATTGCCATCTCAATGGGCCCTGGGGTTGGGACCTGCATGGTAGGCCCAGAGACCAAACCTCTAGCCCCTGCCCCTGCTTGCAGGCACTTTAATCCACTGAGCTATTTGGCCAATCCTGGATTTTTAAACGTTCTATGCATGGTGTTTCCAAAGAATAAGTTCAAGATTAAATTTGGAATAGTTCAAAAGCTGTGTGAACATGCCTTCATTCTATACAACATGAGAGCTATACATTACTTTTGCCTCTGGAGTCTTACTGCTAGGTACAATAAAGGGTCATTCACCTGGTCCAAAGTCAAAATGAGACTTACACAGAACATTTAGTCTACTTCTTCCTCCAGGAATGGTCAGAAGATTTTCAAGGGAGGAAAAAAAGGAAAGAGGAGGGGCTGGAGAGATAGCTCAGCAGTCTAAGTGCTTTCTGGCAAGTGCAAGGTCCCAAAGTTCGAACCCATGGTGGCACATGCCTATAAGCCCAGTGCTGGGAAGGCTGAGACAGGAGGATCACTAGGAGTCTGATCTCCTAGTTATTGCAAGGCCCTGTAATAAATAAATATTTTTTAAAAAGGAAAGAGGAAAGGACACAGGAGGGAGAGACTAAAAAGTGCAAGGAGAGAAAGGGCAAAAAGGAAAAAGGGAGAAAAAGTGAAGAAAAAGAGTTTTATCTAATTAGTAATACTCAAAAACTAAGATCTAATAGTCAGTGAGAAATTTCAGCAAAGGGAAAATTTAAGTTCACTTTCTACTATTAAGCCTCTAAAATGAAATGAAGGAGAAGGATTTTTCCAATTTATTCATGTCAAAAAATAAGGATGGAAATCACAACGGTGCTGTAAACTGTGCAACTCAAGTTCATTGTCTGGTGTAGAAGTGATCCAACTAAACTTCCTTCAGGATCTGCCCTCACTCAGAAAGAGCTTATGTGCTTTTGAAAGAAGAGGAATTTTGAATAACAAGAGCATAGGGACATCTTTTATTTTAAGGCATTCAAATGCCTGAGTCATACAAACATGTTGAAGATATTTATTGAGCTGCTATCACATATGAAGGACTTTTTGGAATTAATAAGCTCAGAGAGACCCAACTTGTCAGACCCCCAGTGGCTCAGAAGATTGCACGTCTTTGTGAATATGACAAGACATCTAAACACCCTGAACCTGAGACTGCAGGAGAACAAGGAGCAGCGCTGATTTGTTCGAAGTCTGAGTGTGCGGGCTCATGTGGACATGTGCACTGAGCAGATGGCTGCTGGAGAAGCACTCGCTCTCCATTTCTGAACATTCAGAGCTCAATATATTCCAAAATTTGAAGAATTGCAGAATTAATTGATGGAAATAAACCATAATTTTCAGAGGGATTTATATAGTTTAATGAATACAAATCATGCCAATGTCTGTGGCAACGTTTAGAGGTAATATCCAGATATGTCTGGAGTAGCAAAAAAACTTTTCTATTAATAGAAAAAAGATGCCTACCTAAATCATGAAAGTACCCCCTGAAAATCTGAATTAACAAACATTTCAATGCATTTGGCCAAACTCTATGAAATATTTGCCTCCGTCCAATTCTGTATTATGGTTTATAGCTAAATGTCCCCCACAAAGCCTTTATACTCATAGGTGGAGCTTTTGAAAAGTGATTGGTTCATTGAAGTGCAATAATCCTTGATGGATTAGTCCACTGATGAGTTTATAGCTAAATTTGATGCTGCAAGTGAATCCCAGGGAGGCAGGTCACTGGGGGTACAGTCGGGCAGAGTTTATTGTCCTCCTCTTCTCTGTATCCAATTGCTTCCTGTTTGCCACACCCCTGTGCCATGCTGTCCTGCCTTGGAGCTAGCCAACTGTGGAATGAAACTTCTATAAACAGTAAGCCAAATTAAATCCCTCCTTGCTTAGTTTGAAGATGTTGAGTATCTTGTCCCAGCAATAATAAAAGTAACTCAGACACTCTGAAAGCATATTTCTTAAGCAGAGGCTGTGTCCTCAACTCCTGTCCTGTGATGGAGTTGACTACTAATAGCATAGAATTACAACTTTTTCCAGGTAACTGCTGTCAGCCGAGTAAGAGTTGCCTAACACTTGAGGTTATGCCCCATCCCATTCATGAGGACAGATAACACCCAATGACTATCTATGACAAGGCTGGGCTTGCTCCAGATAGAAACTTGGTGCTATGATTCATGCTCTACATAGTTGTCCCTGGAGCAGGTTAAAAGCTACACTTCAACTGAGTCTCTGTCCTATTTTAAGAGACTTCAACTACCAACTCTTAAACTTTTCCCCCTGAGAAAATAAAATAATCCACCTAACTCTGTCTCAACCCCTGATTCCAGGAAATACGAGGTAAGATTCTAGGATTAGTCCTAGATATTAGGAGTAGTCCTAACAAACAGATGCCATATTGTCAGGAAAATATGTAAGATTACCTGGAGTAGAATATAGGCAAAAAGAGAAACGCTAGTGTATGCAACATTGCTGGCAGTCAAAAGAAACAAGGGGAAGTAATAATTCTAAGGGTTTTAGAATTTGCAGGCTACTAAAATGGCTTCTTTGAAGAAAGAAAAGAATGGGGTCAGAATAATCAATTTGCAACTCAAAGCACTATGTAAAGGCCAGGGGTCTTCCCTGGCACCATTTAAAGAAACATTCATTGTTGGGGAAAATTAGTGAGTGCTACTAATTTCTGTAGCACTCACTACAGAAATTAGTATGGAGATTTCCCAAAAACCTAAAACTAGAAATCTCATTCAACCCAATTATTCCACTTTTATTACAGTGTGACAAACATACTCATGTTTATAGATTCACAATATATATCAGCTAACTCTTAGAAACAGCTCTATGTCCATCAATAGAGGAACGAATTTTTAAAAAGTAATATACACAAGAATACTGTTTTACCATAAAGAAGGATAAATTTGAGTCATGTATAGAAAACAGGATGCACCTGAAGACCCTAATGTTAAGTGAAATAAATCAGACCCAAAAGTTTAAATATTACTTTATTTCTCTTACATGAGAAAACCTAAAGTCCAGGTTATAGAGCAAAAGCAAACACCAGGTCATGTGGCTAGGTGGATTACATGCACCAGGAATGGGCTCAGGCAGGTATAGAGGGCTCTGTTGAACTACACAGTGATATACACAGATGACCATTCACACACCACTATGGCAGCGAATCCATGTGCTCCCAGTATGGAATTATGGGGACTGTGCGCCTAATCTTACTTTCTATGTGAAAGAAAGTTGGCCTAGATAAATATCTATATAGTTTCATGGGCCTTTAACTTCATAAAGATTTCTCCCATTCTGGAGAAATCAGCAATATCCTGCTTTGGTATCATAAAATGAATTTGAAAATATTTTCTTCTCTCCAATTCCTTGAAAAAGTTGGAGAATGATCAGATTTATTAGGTCTTTAAATGTTTGGTAGCAGTTAAGCCTTGTTGGTAAGAATGTAAATTAATGCAGATATTATAGAAAATGGTATGTATGTTCCTCAAAATATTAAAAATAGAACTACCACATGATCCAGCAATTGATTCCTGGGTATATATCCAAAGACAATGAAATCAGTATGTCAAAAGGTATCTGCATATTCTTGTTTATGACAGTGCTATTCACAATAGCAAAGACAAGAAATCAACCAAAGCATTTATCAATGAATGAATGGTAAAATGTCGTACAAAATAAAATGCTATCCTAGTTGTCTCTTCCCTTTGGGCAAGTTCTTTCCCTTTCATAGTATCTATTGTACCTTTCAGATTTTATTTGCTCGTTGAGGTTCTTACACTAAAGAGACAATATGATGATTATACATGCGGGTCTGATTTATTTCACTTATGAGTATGGTTTCTAGTTGCATCCATTTACCTATAGAAGTCTTGAGTTTATCTTTTTATAGCTGTATAATACTCCACTGTGTAAAAAACCATATCTTTTTATCCATTCTTAAGTTCGCTTTAAAAAATAAATGGTTATACACCATACTTAAAGAATAAAGCCTTTAAGAAGAAAATTTTTCCATTTGTCACAATTTGAATAAACCTAGAGGACATTATGTGAAGTGAAATTCTTAAGTCACAGAATGACAAGTATTGCCTGATCTCATAAGTAGAACTTAAAAAGTCAAAACTCAAAAGAGACAGAAAATAGAGTGATAAGGGCCGGCTAAATAGCTCAGAGGCATAAGCACCTGTCTGGCAAGTACAAGGTCCTGAGTTTGATCCTTGGTGGAAAAAAAAATTAAAGAAAAGAAAGAAGAAAGAAAAGAAAATAGAGTGATGGCTACCAGGATGAGGACTGAGGATGTTTGTCGTGATGTCAGCCCAGGGATACAAAGAGTCAGTTAGGAAGCCCAAGTCTAAGCAATCTATTGTACTATATGGGAACTACCATTAAGCCATAGAAGGTCCCTAGTTGCTTTTGCTCCTAATTAATTCCTTTTTCGGTACATTTTAGACATACATACTGATCACATTCATCATAGGAAATTTATATCTGTACAAGATCTATCCTGATTCCTTTTCTCCCCTAGTTTCAGTTAATGGCTTTTTCAAATTTACGGTGAAGCAAAATCATATATACTCAATATAAATCAGGTATGTTGTATAGTTAGCAAGTGCTAAAAAAAAATAGGTTAACATGTTCTCATCATAAATAACTGGTCTGAGAGGTAGTATTTGTGTTAAGTAGCTTGATGTAGCAAATCCACAATGTACCTACAAATAAAAAGATCTCAAGTAAGATATCCTATTGTATTTCACAAATGTACACAATTTTTATTTTTTTAATTAAAAATAAATTTCAGGAAAAGGTAGAAAATGGATTAATAAAGATCTTTGGGCTGGGAGACAGCCTGGCAGTCTGAGCTCCTGCCTGGCAAGTGCAAGGACCCGGCATCACATACCGCACTGGCCCCACCCCCAGGCATGCTGAGCCGGCCACTGAAACCTGCCATGGTCGTGCATGCCGATAATCCCAGCTCTGAGGATGCTGAGACAGGAGGATCACTATCAGTCTGAGCTGTGTAGTGAATCCCTGTACCAAACAACATACATACATATATGCATACATGCATGCATACATGTATACATATATAAATGTATAATAAAAATATTTTAAGTGGCTTAATTATATACTAGTTATATTCATAGCCCTAGAACTATGTAAAATGTACACAGGAGAACAAAGAAAGCTAAATACTTCTTTTTCTTTCTTTGTGTTCCTGTCTTAAATGCAGGTGGGACAGACCCTCAATCTTGGGTACAGCCACCATCACCCTGAAAGGACAAACCAAAGGAAAGCAGTGCAACTCCATGGCCCTGACAGGGAAGAAGGGCACAAAACAGCCTGGGGCCTCCCTGATCTCACTGTACAGCTACACCTGGCCTGGAATCACTCCCCTCGGAAGCTCTTCACCTGTACAATAGTTCCATGTGCTGAGCACCTACGTCCCATGGCTTAGCCTTGGTAAGTTTGGATCATCTCTGACTTGTTTCTGAACCAAGGCTTTTGAGTTCCTCAATCCAGTATGTCATTTACTTTTATTTACAAACATATAGAAATTTTATATTTATTTTAGAAAGCATAAATACTTAGTAAAAGTATGGACATTCATGTGGAACGGATGCATATCTGTTTGGGTGCTGTGTCTCCTTAAATGAAGGGAAATTAATGACACAATTTGTGACACAAAATCAATTTGTGACACAAAAAGAGCCTTCCCTTGTACCTGTAATGTAGCATTATTTTGAATTTTCAAATTCCAAAGCAAAAACAATACTTAACCAAAATTATTACAGCTCATACTGAATGGGGCCCTTACACATGTTACCCTTCTTTTTCTGTTTGAAATATTATGAGACAACAAAATACAATGTAAAATTTACAAAATAACTGTAACAAGACATGCCTAGATATTTTCCCAAGGTGACAGACCTTGTCTATCCCCATAGCAGAGAGAAATTTACCCATTTCCCCACCTCCTTCATATCTATGCCTTGTCCTCTGTGCCAGATCTTGGGAAGAAGGACAAGGATAAACTATAAAAAGAATCACTGGTGATACCCCGGCAGGGCAGCCAGCCCTATCACAGGACTGAACCCAAGAGAGAGCTTTTGAGTAATAGATGATCCTTCCCTTTAGCCAGGGAAATGCTACAAGCCACAAATTCTCCTTTTCTTTGGACTCCCATTCGTCTAGCAGGCTTCTAAATGCTTGATTTAACTATGCAAAAACACTACTAATTATATTCATTTATGTGACTGACTTACCATTTGAATCTAATTGCCATGCAGCAAAATAACTGTTAAAGCATATCATTAAACTACTTGAATAATTAGAGAAAGATTTGCTTGTCCTCCGAGTTCTTGCTGAAGCTTTAGGGCAGGGACTTCGCCCCCTATTTTTTGTATGTTCTTAAATTAGCTGGAGAAACGGGGTGGAGAAACGCTGGCAGGCTAGCCATCTTGCCGGAAGTCTGGGTCTATAAACAGCTGACTGTCTTAGTTTTGGCCCTTACAACAAATTATAGACTGGGTGGTTGATAGAACAAACATTCATTGCTCACAGTACTAAAGGCTGAAAATCCAAAATCTGGCACCAGCATGCTTGGGTTCATGGTCCGGTTCATGGCCTTCCTCCAGGCTGCAAAGTGCCAATTACTCTTTGTATCTTCTTGCAGCAGAAAAAGAGCAGGGTGGATCTCCAGCATCTTCTGATATGGGCATTAATTCCTCTCCTTAGGGCTCCGCCCTCATGACCTAATGACCTCCCTCAAAGTCTCACCTCTAAGTGCCAGCGCTCTGGGATTGGATTTCAGCATATGAATTGGAAAAGGATGCGGACACGGAGCTCCTCTTGTTCGGTGTGCACGCTTACTCACAGCACGTTGCTCCTCTGCTTCATCCCACTGCCTTCCTCAGGTGCTTCCGGGTTTCACGCTGTTCCTGTCTGCCGCACTAGGTCCGACATTGTCATCCATCTCTCCTCTAGTTTCCCTTCTCACTCAACTCTCCCTGAAAACCCATTCACATCCGTCTTTTCCTTATTCTTCCTATTCACTCTGGCCTTCCCTCACTACCTGCTTCCTGTCCTTGGAGTTCAGTTATGATCTCACTGCCTTTCTTTTAATCTCAAGTCTCAGCTGGCTCCACAATAGTGTTCCTTCAAGAATTAGACTTCTCGAAGCACAGTTCTTCCAACTGCTTCTTTGCTGAAAAGCATTCCTCTTCCAGCTCAAAAAAAAGAAACAGTGGCATAAAAGGCAGTGGGTTTCTCATTTATCAAGGGTGCTGCCAAAACTGTGTTGTGGCGCCACCCCCTTTTCATAATCCTATGGTTTGAAATTAATGTATCAGTTTCAAAATCTTCAAAGAATACTAGCTGGTGGCTGCCTCTTGCTTGCTGGCCCATCATACCAGACCCGTCTCCCATGTTCTCCTCAGTCTCTGATTCACATGCTTCTTCTCCATTCCACCATCTAGTCTTACAGGTAGCAGGCTTCCCTCCTCACTGATAATCCTTCAGACCTCTTGACATTTTCAAGCTACTGGCTCAGAAACTGTACCAGATGCTAGAGAGAGAGCAATGATGAAGGCTCACGTGAACCCTGTCCTGATGAAGCGTCCTGCTCCAAGGAAGCTTCACGGATAAATACACACACCCACCTGCATAAACATAATAACATTCTGAAGTGTTAAGGTAAAAATCACAGAATGCTATAAAGTCACATAAGAAAGAGACGAGGTGTACTGCTAAGCTCCCATGCATCCAATCATGAGCTAGATAGAAAGGCAGGAGACAGGCAGTCTAGGCAGAACGGCTACTTCATCCTCATTTTGCCATTATCTTAGCTATGTCTTCTCATTACATTGCAAGCCACCATGAACCCATGGCCAGCTGTGCTTTTTTGTAGCAACTTGATATTTCCTTATCTTTTTCTAAATCTACCCGCCTGTTCCCAGTCATACATTCTACCACTACCATAATTAATTCTGTTTCTTCTTACTCCTAAAAGAGAGGCACAGTATGAAATTTTAATTTTTGTAGGTAAGGGTTGTCACATTTCAGAAATTCCATACAGTTTAATCTAATGTGAATGATTAAAGCTTAAGCTTATTTGCTATCACCATGACCACTGCTGCCTAGAATATCTCCTTTACTTTTCTATCATAACCCTGCAGTGAGTCCCTACCCATCTTGGCTCCTATGATTTCTGTGGGAAAATATTGTGTCACCCAGGAGAGTTGCCCATACCACTTCCCTAGCAGAGTCTTTTTTTTTTATCTCTAACCTACTATCCTCCTCTGCCTATTTCCTCTCAACAAATGTATAGGAACAAGCTCTTTCCTTCTGTTGTGTAGACAATGGTTAGCCAAGTTTCTCTTTTGTCACCCTAAATCTGCAATGACTTCATTCATACTCCACTAGTGATGCTTACACAAAGCAAAGAGATATACAAGGTAATAAAATATTCATAAGGTTTGGGGGTAAATTATTGTACTTCAGTCATAATCTTCTAAATCATGTAAGATAGATAATGCTCTCTTTACTTCACAGATGTCAAAACTGAGTCTCCAAGATGAGACACAATCATGATATAGCCAAACAGGAAGCGGTAAGTTCAGGTAAGTTCACTTCTGCTTCTAATTCTATGACTTCCCTAAGCTACTTCATCTCATCTGGGTTTATGTCTTTCAAGTAGCAAAGGACAAGCAATAGAAAAGAGGATATTTTATTAAAGAAAATTCTGCATGTTTCTTCTTAGGCCAGGTCAATCAGGGCAGGCCAGGTAGACCAGGTGAATGGGGACTGCTTGGAAACTCTAGGTGCTATGCTTGGTCTCCTTCTAGGCTTCCTGATGTTTCTGTTCTGAGGCTTTCCTTGTCCTGAATCTTAATCCAGCAGCCAACCTCTTACTGATTTCCATGCTCCAGGTGACTTAACTTTTGAGGGAGCAGGTATGACTGAGGAGTGTGTAAATAATGCCAACCCAAGGCTTACCTCCAAAAAAGGGAAGAAGACAGTTTGGGGAAGAACAGTGTAAAGGAAGGGCAGAGTAACAAACAGCCAACCATTGCACACTCAGAGCTTGTTTTCTGCTAGGGTTATTTCCCCCTCGTGTCTCCCTGTTCCTCTGGAGTCCCAGATGTCACAAATATCTCTTGCCATATCTTCTCTTTAAATATTTCCCAATCCTTTTCAAGCAAGCAACTTTACAACACAACAATCTCAAAATCACCTGCAAAGGAACGAATGGCCATCCTCAAATGAGCTACCTTTACAGTCCTTGTGTGTGCCACAGCCAGCCTCGTTTGCTCTGCATTTCTACAATGCTGGGTCAGGCTGGGTCCTTGAGAAGGGAGCATATTCTCAATTATACAGTTGTTAAGTGGCAGGCACTGTATTGGGAATTTTACATAATGATACTTTGTCTGCAAAATAAAAATAAGATGTAGGAGCAGAAAGAGAAGAAAAAGATAGTGCTACCCGTGACCATATTTGTTTCCTCAGAGAAAGAGAAAGGGAAATAGTTGTGTTTTGACTTTTCATTTTCCCAAATACTCTACAAGGTTCTGATTTTCTAAAGACCGATATAGTGACCACTATAATGGATAAGGGACAAATCTAGGCAGCTCTCTAAACTGGAGAAAATACCTGTAAATTTGCCACCTCCTTTAACCCCCCATTCCACCCTTCCTCCCCTCCCTACCCTAAGATGAAATGATCTGGGACAAACTAATTGAGAAAACTAGTAGTGCATGCCTTCGGGAGGTTTTATTAATGGAACCAGACACATTGCTATAACAGAATGTACGACTGCTCTTTTACATTGATCTAATTAGAACATTTACATACTGAATGCCTCCTGGACAATTCCCTACCAATGACACTCACTGTGTGCACCAGGCAAGACTACTCTTTAGGTGAAATTGAACAAAGAAGTCATCAAGTCTCCTTTTTCTCTAAGAAAAATAACATTGTCAAGGTTATTAACAGTCAATAAGCTGTCATGGCCTCTGCATAGATGGGGCTGTTAGGTTTGTTACACTTGCAAAACATGGGGAAGCCAGAAGCTCTTCTCACCCTGAGAAGGAAGCCACCCTATCCTGGGGAAAAGAGACTCTATGGGTTTAAGCAGAGAGTGGAGGAAAGGGCAGGGTCATGCTATGCAGCTCATCTAAGAATAAAATGCCAAACGATGATATAGTTTCAGTAAATATAAAAGAGCTTATATTTCATGAGCAGTATTTTATGATGACAAGAATTTTCATAGATTTTAGCTCTTTTTATTCTCACCTCAACTCTATAAAACCAGTGGTCATTTTAGAGATATGGACTGTGGCTCAAGTTAGTAGTCTAGGCAGAAGAAGGCTATAGAGCCCAAGAGATCCAACAGCATGTTCAAGGCCTCCCTACTAACTAGGCGTGGAAGTGGGAAAGAATATTTTCCTTGTTTGATTTCTCCTCTGTTCCCTAAACACTCCTCCCAGCAACTTTGTCTCCCCACCAAGCCACCCAAAAAAAGCCTTTTTAAAAAATTGTTGACACTCCCACGATGTGCGAGATGGGATCTCTGCATAAGTTAGTACAGCAAAGACATTCGGAACATATTTAGTGATGGGTCATGATGAGAGTGATCCAAAAAGGAACATGAAAAACACAGAGATTTTCAGAGCCTCTATCTTAAAGGGAAATTAAATTGAAAGCTGCTATTTAGATACTATCCTAAAGGGAACTGCTTCTATGTCCTAGTTTTAAACAAGATTTCAAGGTTCTACAAAGTTCAGCAATATGGTAATATGCATAAAAATAGATACTTGCACAAACTAATATATGCAACCCTTAAAAAGGAAGATAATTATATATTTCTTTGCCTTTTCTCTCCATTCTAGTTCATTCTCTTCTTTACTCCTCAGTTGTATACACAAAAGATAGGAAGCCAACCCACATAGAATGAGATTCAGATTCTTCCAAAAAAGAATGAAGCACAACCTCTTATGGCTAAACTGAAGAACTAGCATCTTCTGCTAGGCAAAGGAAACAGCTCACAATTCAAAACAAAAGAACACAAGCAAGATATTTCCCTAGTCAAAGGACATTAGTATGCAAGATATATTAAGTACTGGAATCCCATTAAAGAGATGAAAGATCTGATCCAAACAAAGCTGTTTATACTGTTGACCAACAGCTGAATGAACATTGCTTCTGACAATGATGAGCTTTTTATGGATAGTCTTTGCTCAGAATTTTGGAGGAGCAGACAATTCAACCATCAGCCAAACACTGACAGAGACATTGTTCACCCCAGATGCTCTTTATTTTCATACTGAAATTCTTCCACCAGTGGCTCAATCATTAAGCTCTTGCATACACTCTGCAGCTAGATACGTGTGTTCCTCTATGAGACTGCAAGGCCTTGTCTGAGAGCACACTCAGTTGGCCTGCAGCCTAGTTTCAGATGCTCCAATGCACTGTTCTCTCCAGATTGGTTCAGGCTCAAGGAAGTACAGCTCCTCTGGCCTTCAACCCAGAAAAAATCAACAAGCATAGAGGCAATTAGACTTCCAGTTCTATTACATATGTTTATCATATTACAATTCAACTATACAAGGAAACCATGCCTTCTTTACAGCTGACTTGATACTGTTCCTGAAGAATTCAAGCAATTAAGTAATAAGAAAAAAAATAAATCTTGTCCAATCTATACTAAAATGAAATCTAAGCTAATCTGAAAGAAAATGCCTCTCAGTTTTAGTCAGTCTCTGGAAGATGTTTAAGCATTAGATATTTCCATGCTTCCTTTTTTGTAATCCAAAACAGTGTCTTGGTATATGGTGGGAGGCTTATAAAATTTCATGGTGCTGAGATTAATGAGATTCTTTGTATTTTCACTGGTTTTTGGACAGACATCGCTCTCTGGAATCTTTCGTGTAATAGCTGGCCCATTCTTACATAGAAGTACACTCTGCATACCACTTCAAATAATTACAGTTGGTGAACTAGTGATTGAGGTGACCTTTCTTGGGCTGGGCACTGGCTGGCGGTAGGTCCTCCGGACTTGATATCTGCCCCACTCCTTTATTCTTGATGCAGTGGACTCCACTGAGTCTCTCTCATTCTCCCATCAGCTCTTGTCCTCCACTGTTCCTTTCATCCTCTGGCCCACCAAGCCACTCCACTCATTGTTTAGGCAATACTGTAACCAGTGGAGGTGCTGCAATACGAACTAAAAGCTCTATGTTCTGAGCCTTCCACTCTAATGCCTCGCAATGCATAGGCTACTCCATATTACACAAGGACACCTTATCCAGTAGTGGAACTCAAGCCCTTGAGTTTTCTGTTTGCAGCTTAACCTTATTAGTGCATTGCCTCTCTATTCAGCTATTTAAAGTCCCAGAGGAAAAAAGGTTGTGCCACAATTCTGTTAGCTTCCCTCCTGTGACCCACTCATGTTTCCCCTTTAACCCTCTGCCATGAAGGAAATGTGAGTTTGGAGCAGATCCACTTTTCTACTTAGAAAGAGAATATTCCCTTATCTCATAATTCTCTTTATCCCAAAATGATTTCCTCTTTACCGTCCTACCTGGATCCATTACTTACAAAGGGAAATTGATTTATTATTAACGACACATACATTGCAAGATTTTGTAAAATATTACACTTCTTGCACAGACTTAGGAGATATCTCAGAGGCAGAGATGAAAGAAAATCCTTTCAGAGCCCAGCATTTGACCAGAGGTGGATTTCAATATTAGCACTGAAATACTCTATACGGACCATTTGTTTTGTCTCAGAAACTGCCACATTTTACAGTCTTGTCCTAAGGCGTGTTATGGAGGACTGCAACAGCGCCTTTTATCTTCTGTCCTACTATATGCAATTTCTAGATGTCGGACTTTCCACGGGCTGACATAATATCCTATCTTGTTTTCATAACTTATTTATTTAAGAAATTGTTTTCATAGTTTCAAGGACAAAGTGAGTGCATTTCTTTTTTATAGTTCCTTTTAGTCTTTTGGTATTTGATTTGTTTGCTGTCCTGTGCTTGACTTGGCTAATTCAAGACTTTCGTAAATGTTAGGGCAGGGGTGGCTCTCCAAGTTCATTTTTATAATTACTAAAAATAGTACTCTTTCCAAAAAGAAAACTGTGGTAAGAATTTAGCCAACATGAATGAAACTCCATAGACATAAGATGAGTAGGGGAAATCCGTAAGTTAAATAGAATAAAAATCATAAGTGCTCCACTGAATAATTTTTCTCTTTTTTTAATCTCTCAATTAGGCTGTTCCCCCAACAAAAATATAATAGGAAAGTATTTTATTTTTTACCAAAAAAAAAAGAATACATAGTCTTCATAATGTTCTGCTTAGAGTCCCAGTAGCTAAAATGAAACTATCCTTGACTCTTGAGGAAAAATTCCCCATGTTGGAATAGAAAAAAAGCAGTGCTCTCTGTATGACTTCGATAAATTTCTCTCACCAGTACTTGGCCTTTACTTTCTTTGTTTTATTACAGAGAATATAAGAAAGAGAGAGAGAGGAAAAAAAAAAAAAAAGAACACAACTTTACCAAACAAATCAATAAAAATTCAACAGTGGTTGTTATATTATTGTCTTTAAACTAGTTGTTCAGGTTACCAAATGTAAGCATGCAAAATTGGGGGAATATGTTATAAGAAATTCAAAAGTACAAGAAAAAAACAGAGACAAAAAAATTTACGCAACGACTGATCCCCTCTGTAGACCAGCAGAAATCAGCAGTACAAGTATCAAAAACATCCTGCATATACACATTTACTTTCATAACATTTCTTAACTAATAAATCATTGAGAAAATGAACATCACTCCTACAACCCCACTAAATGTATAGTCTATTTTGTTTTCACTTTAAAAAGGTGGTTTTTGTGCTATTAATGAAATCTCCAGAGAGTACTACTTAGTTAAACAGCAGCAACAACAACAACAAAAAAAAAATCCAACCCACAAAGGCTGTCAATGTACCTCACTTAATAAAAATAAAATGTGGGCAAGATTCTGGTCTGAGAATCTATAGGGTTTGCCTGGCTTCCTGACTAAGATAGGCCGTGGCATACCCGGGCGTGACAAACCACCCCAGAAGTTAGCAGTGCATATGTGAGGCCAGAGCCTCATCATCTCCATCACATGACGAGAATAAGGGTTTTCCTGAAAACAAAACAGTACTGTTGACTAACATTGTTGGTTAATGATTTAGAGACACATTTTTTGTTCTTTTCAGTGTTCAATGAACTATGAAAAATCATTATGTTTTATACACCCTACTGTCTACAAAGGGCTTATGAATAGATCTATATGTGGACGAAAGGAATGTTCATCTTTCATTTCCCAAGTTGTACATGCAAGTATCACACTCTCAGATGTGAACTCCTCTCTTCTCTAGCAAGCAAAACCTATAGATTGTGAGAATCTGGCATACATTTATCTTATTTATGCTTATATTTTTAAATTGCAAAGTACAGGTTGCCATATAAGCAATTCTGGGAGAATAAATACCAAGATAATGCTAATATTTCATTAAATGCGTGATTTTTAAAAACATCATTAAGGATCTTAAAATTAAACCTAATATTCATGGCAGAATTCATGTAATACCAGTCGAAATTTCATCCAGCCATAAAAATCATTTTGAACTAATACAATCGGAAATTAGATGAGCCATAATGTCTTGGTAAAAATCAGCTAAATTTAAAATGCAATGGCATATATAAATGTATACATTATAAATATAAATGAAACAGATCACAGGGTAGTCAAAAAGTGACAGCTGCTTTAATTCGTAGGAGTTCAGACTTCCAGCCCCTCTGGAAATTATGAAATGAGGAATAACAAAAAAAAAACTACCCCCCATTATTATCCAAGCACAAGTGGTATAAGATCATTTATCTTGATGTATGTCACCTTAGAGCACATATTATCCCTATCTCTCAAAGTGTTTTTTCCCCCTTATTTCATCTCTGACATTCATTGTAAATTTAATGATCCACATACGATTTGCTGGTGTCTCAGTCTGGTGTTTTGAATCATGAAACTAGTGCTAAATTTATGGCACTGCAGTACCACTTAGTGAATCATTAAGCAGTACAGTGATTTTAATGATTTGGATCATACTGGACCTCATCACTATATAATGAGGTTCCATTTAGTGTAAATTTTATGTAAAAATTCAATTTGCAAACCAACAACATGAAACTACAACATTTTTTTCTAATTTGACATTGTATTTATTTATCACATATTTCCACTGGGTTCTGGTGTAAGTTTATTAACAGACCAACACTTTTTTCTATTTTTATCAGCATAATAATTAAGTGATCCTAAAAATGAAAGTGACCAGCACAGTTTATATCACCTTAAACTCTTTGTCAAGTTTGTTCAATTCAAAGATCTCAGAAATAATTGCAAACTTTTAAACAGCTTTAGTATCTCTGATACCTTCATTTTACCATTTGCAAACTGAATGGCTTTATAACCTTTCATTACCAGGACAAATTACAAATGCAGAAAAGAAACCATGATTACAGTATGCTTCTCTTGCCTTTTACATTTGATAAAGGTCCATAGCCTTCAATAATTATGCTTTTTTTCTGAGAAGATAAAGTTCAACATTCTAAGTAATATTAAATTAAAATGCCAACCATAGTTTGGTTGGGCTACATCAAGTGATTAGTAGATTCCTTTAAAACAATGCTTGAACCTCAAAGGATACATGGAGTAGTGATGTATAAGCCTACAACTGAAATTCATTTCATAGTTGATTAAGAGTTGGTTGAATGATTAGTAATGTTTTTCATATTAGAAAAAGGAAATTGAAGCTGAGAGGTTAAATACCTATTATGTAATGTTGAGAAACAAACCCGTGTCCCTGGATTGCAGCTGTTCTTCAAATCCATTTAAAGTTCAGGAATTATACAATAGCATTTCTAGTATGTCTGCAAAGTAATTTTTTTTATATTTTAGATTTGTTTCCTCTGCATCATTGATAAACGGTCAGCATAACAAACTTCTTTACCCTATATTAAATGATAGCTTTAACAAGCCAAATTCTAATAAGCATGTTAATGATAGTAACTTCATAAGGAAATTGAAACAGAACTGTTTACAGGAAGTGTGAGTAGTAAAGTATAAAAAAGTACATAGTTCCTTGACCTGAGCAAATGTAATCCAGGACTAAATCCACAGATGATGGAGAATAATTTTCTTGCTCATTCTGAATACTACATTTTTTGCTGTTGTTTGATTTTTGACAGTCCTCCTGCCTCACCTTCCTCGATGCTGGGATTATAGATGTACATGACCATACCCAGCTGCACCATGGTTTTTTTTGGTAGGCTGGTTGGTTGGTTTGGTTTTCCTTAACAAACACATAATACTAAGAAAAATCAAGAATCTTATTGAGATAGACCCATGTTTCTCACAGAAGTAATATAGTATATTGTATTTTTCAATGACAAAGATGCATAAAGTCCATCTCCTTAAGATTCACACTTAGGCCTTAGTTCACTAAGAAATAAAAATAGGAAACATAAAACTAAGCCACCTCAAGACTTATTCCTGTGCATCAAGAAGCATAGTAGGTCTTGTTCTTTTGTTTGATCATGTCTGGAAAGATACATGTACATGAATCTCTAAATTCTCCCAGAGAGATTATCTTGGGCCAGGCCAGGGATATAGCTCAGTGGAACAAGCACCTGCGTGGAAAGTTCCTGAGTTTGATTTCCCAGTACAAAAAGAAGGGGGGACCTGCAATGTCTGCTTTGATCACATTTCTGCAGCACATCTTTCTACTTCACTTGATCCATACTGCTTCCAGCTTGCTGCCACATTTCAGATAAGATTTTTGAAAACACTAACCTTGCTTTGCTCTGGGGTCTACATCACCGACCTCTTCTAGGCCTCCCCTGGACCTTCAACAACCACAGTCATTGGAAAATGTGCTTTCTAGTCTAGATGATTGGTCATTCTTTGCTACTGTGTCAACCCGAGTATTCTCTGCCTGGGAATAGGAGGCATGGGGTGTCCATTGCCAGGCCACAGCAATCCCTGTGTCACCAGAGCCAGAGTGGCAAGGGCCCAGGCTGCATGCTGGCCTCTGACCTCCCCATCAAGTCCTCTATGGAGGTCCCACAGAGTGTGACACACTCCTATCCCTTCTCTGGGTCTTTTCTCTCTTCTTGCTTCCTCTAAGATGGATTGTCAGAATACCTTCAGAGAGCTTGAGATTTCAAAAACTAAAGCTGTAGAAATATGAGTTGCATGCTGAAAAGAAGTTTAACAGCACCTTCAAGAAAAGTTTGTTTTCTGATCTACAAAACAATGACATTGAGGCAAGGATATAAAAAGTTCTTATTACTTCCCTTGGCATAGAAGAGACAAAAATAAAATAAAATAAAAAAGGTTAAATTTGGATCAGCCAGATAGCTCAGTGGATTAAAGCACTTTCTTAGGCAGATGCAGGGGCCAGGGGTTCAATCCCCGACCTGCCATGCCGGTCACACTGAGATGGTGATTGAGACTGGGCCTGGTAGTGCAGGCCTGTAATCCTAGCTTTTGGGAGACTGAAAAACAGGAAGGATCATTATAAGCTTGGTGTGTGTAGTGAGATCATGTGGACCCTGTAGAACCTGTACTAAATACATTTAAAACAAGGTTAAATTTTTTTGTGTATGTGGTACTGAGGATTGAACTCAGGACCGCACACTTGCTAGGCAGGCAGTTATTCTACTGAGCTATCTCCCCAGCTCAAAAAGGTTAAAAATTTAACTTCTCAACAAAGAATGATTCTATCAGACAGATCAACCATAATAGCATCACCTGAGCCCTGAAACTGTTACATAGCTATAAAAATAGTGAGCAAAAATTTCTTGAGCACCTACTATGTGCCAGATACAATTACAACCATCTCTATCACTGAGACATTCATGGTCATATCACAAACACATTCTGTATCTATAACACAAAGGGGCACAAAGTTAGTGATGGTGGTTTTCTAGCTAAGCTTAAGAAATGTGGGTTAATCTTGGGCTCAGGAATCACTGTAAGTGATGAAGTGATCCGTATGAATGTAAATGTAACACAGATCAAATATAAAGGTCTGTTAGATTATGTTAATATCTTCATATTTTTCTCCTAGCTTGCTGAGCACTTTCCACAGCGCCTTGATGATTTCCTGGGAAGTAGGGAGCAGAATTGTACGTGCAGCGCTGGAGATGGCCAACGATCACAGAAGGGAAAAGTATGGCGGACAGAGTCCTCAGGTGGTCAGTTGCAAACTCAAGGCTCTGAGGTTAGATCATAACTCTTGGTTTATTAGGCTCTACTCTGCTCATGAAAACTCTTCAACATGAGAAACAGTTTCAGTCCATTTTGTAAGTCACAATGACACCATCGTATGACTTGTTCCTGATGAAATAATGATTTTTGGAAATTCATTCAAAATGCATATATATGTAAGAGATGCTGACCAATGTTCACCGACACCCACTAGAAAGCATCTGAAATTGAGCAGAGGCTTGGTGAAGTGCATCTTTTCTAGTGTTTATCAAGAAGTTAGGATATTGGAAAAAATCTTAAAATAGTAATGTAACTATGTTTTAGTGACCAGAAGAACGCATAGCTTCAATTTTTTTCTTTTCCTTTTTTTTTTTTTTTTTTTTGCTTTTATATTCCAGTGGATTGGTCTTTAATACTTTTGGTGAGATGAGATCAAGTCAAATAAAATTATATTTAAATGTTTAATGATATTTAAACCTCACTAATTCAGCTGCTAAGACTCAATTAGGATAGAGAGTAGACCCTCATTGTTCTATAATCCTCTCTTTTTTCCCTACTAAAGTAGTTTTTAACTGATACATAATAACCACACATATTAATGGAGTTCAATGTTTACATGTAAGCGTTACGTAATGATCAACTCTGCATTTGGCAACCCTTCACCCATACATGTATCTTGTTTCTTTGTGATGCAATAAACCAGACTCAGAAGGCTGAGTGCCATATGGCCTCACTTGCATGTGGAACCTAAGAAAGTTGACTACACAGAAGAAATAAGTAGAGCAATGGTTGCCAGAGATGAGAAAAGGCTGTAGGAGAATGGGGAGAGCTTGGTCAATGGGTATCGAGTCACAAAGAGAAAAGGGAACAAGTTCTAGTGTCCTGTTGTACCAGGTGAGTATAGTTAAACAAAAATATATTGTATATTCCAAAATAGCTAGAAGACAGCTAGGTCTTTGAGCGATTTTACCACAAACAAATGAAGACAGTTTGAAACTTATAAATGTACATACACTTAGGTTAACAAAATTGTCCTTAATTGCACAATAGTAAAATGTCCATCTTCAAGAGTTTTGTGTTCATAGTTTCAGTTCTTTGCATAGGATTTATTTTAGCAATTTCTAAATCCAAAGAGTTAAATTCTAATTATTCTGAGTGTAGGCCCAGACCCTTATCTGAGTCTAATCCTTAGCTGGCTGCAAGACCTCAAACTTTGGGCTGGGGATGCCTAATCAGGCTAACATGTATGAAATGAGATGGAATTATTATGTGATAGCAAAGTCAGTACGTAATGCCTGCAATGTAAATAATTCATTATAATGCTCCAGGATAAATTTTTAATAACTGATAACATTTTTTAGCATTCCAGAATATGCAACTTTACTTTTTAAAGATGTTTCAATCTTTCTAAATAAATGATGATTCACTAGCTACTTGGCAACAAATGTGAACTACTATTTTGAAATATTCTCAGAATGTTTGTCATCTATGGAAGGTCTCTAGCCTAGTCCTGGATCAATAGCACTAAGCCGCGCTAGGCAGAAGTTCCCTCGAATCAGGCCCACTCCCAACCTAGGTGAGAGCACAGAGGCTCTGGGAGCTGAGAATGCCCTGCTCCCAACCTTCCAATCAATCAATCAATCACTCTTTCAGGAATTAAAAAAGACCCAGGACTCCATGGCAAGACCCTACCTCTTTATACACTAATTCTCAACACCTCCCCACCTACTGTCTGCTTTGAGACCACCAGGATGGCCCTCATGTCATCTTAGCCCTTCTGCCCTAAGGCCAGGACTCTCAGCTGATCCCTTGCCTCCTGCACACTAGTTGTCCTGTGGCTTGCAATCAGAGAAGCAACAAAACTGGAACCCACACTGCCTGGCACAATCTTTTCCCTTTTTCTGCTTTATTTTTCCTTACAGTGTTTCTCATCAGTTGAAAAACTTCAGTAGAATGTGTAGTTAAAACAAGCCCCTAAGCCGAGGAGATGGCTTAGTGGAATAAGTCCTTCCCTGGCAAGCATAAGGGCCTGAGTTCAATCCCTGGTTTCACCAAAAATACAAAACAAAACAAGCCCCTAAAGCAGATCACTATCAACACCAAAACTCAATAATGAAAAATAAATGTATGAATGAATGACATACAGGTGAACTATATAAACCCAATTAATAACAAGTTGTGCTTCTCATGCACCCAAATGGGGAGGTGCCTACACAACTATGCTAGGAGCTCAGTGTTGGACATGTGGAGATGAATGAGACCTGGTGTCATCAGTCAGCTGCTTCTTGTCCCTTCATACCTTAAGTTTGTCTTTAAAAAGTGATAGATAATAGGTGATAGATAGATAGATAGATAGATAGATAGCTTTGAAACTGAACCAAAGAGGAAACACTACCAAGTTTAAATATTCCATTCATATAGACCTATTAATGCCATCTTCATAAGAAAATGCATAGACATGGTATTCCCTTTCATTACATACATATTTTTTACAGGTAGGCATGTAAATTTCCAGGCTATATTCAGTAAGGAATGCATATTTTGCTAGTACTCAGATCAAATTCCCTTATCTGGTAAGTAAAAATAATTTGAAATTTTCAATGAGGAGAATATTGCACCAAAAGCCATTAAAGTTAGAAGCACAAACAAGGTTATTAGTAAGCCTTGATGCAATTTATAATAACCTATCCCTAGAGAGGTGAAAATGGTCCCATTTCTCATCATTGGCAATTTTTCTCAATGACCAATATGTCTACCAACATTTTCGCCTTCAAAATACAGTCAAAATTGTAACAGAAAATCACAGATGCAATCAAATTTATACTAATGGTTGAAATGTGCCATATGTGCTCTGATACCTATGCACAATAGGGTGCAGGTTTAATGACTTTCTTATTGTGCCCCTGTTGTAATTAGGTATTAAAGGACATATGGTATGCTGCCGTTTTAACAGTGAATTTCCTTGTTTTTTATTGTTTTCTATCAGAAGCTTAACAGTCTTTCAGGGTACTTTTAGTAGTGAGAATTAAACCACATGTTGATTTCATTTTTTTAAGCCTTGGAATCTCATCTTGATTAGCCTTATTAGTGTAGTGCCAAAGAAAACATCCAAATCGAATCTATTTTCAGTTAATATGGAGTAAAATATGTTGGAATTGGTAAGAAATAAGTGAAAACGCCATTAGAAGGAAAGACTTACGAGACCACATGTAAAGGTTGAGAATCCAACCACAGCTTACGTCTTCAGAAAGTTATGGCTTCAAGATTTTCCGATCTTCTTCCAAAATATTAGCCAAAATCACTTTTGAAAATGAGCAACGGCCTTCTAAGAGATTACTGTATGATTGGTGAATAGCCCAATAAGATTTGCCCCCAGGAAAACTTTTTTAAAAACTGAACCAAGAGCAAAACTAAGAAAGCCCTGAAATGGAGAGCCATGTCGCTTCATTTAGCTTGTTTAGATAAAAGCTAAACTTTTGTCAAAGACAGAAAGACTATGGTTTACACAAATTTAATAAGTGAGAAAAATCTGGATCAACTCAGAGGATTATTTTGTCACAAAACAATTGTAAACATGGATACGCTGGCAAAGCATATTTCTTCAAGCCATTCTAAAATTCACCTTAAACTTAATTAAATCTTCCACAGACTTTTAGCTGATGTATTAATTAAGCAACGAGCAGTTCTAAATTCCACGGTCCTTGATATCTAGAAGGAATGCTGTAGATTCTCAGGAAGGAAATTCTCACTAAATGTTCCATCGTTCCACATGGGCTTTACTAGATTTCTGCATTTCAGGTCAAGGAAAGGGAAAGACCTTATCAAGCAAGTTTATATTCTTCAGCTGCAAGCATGGCTACACATCGCTGTCCCAGGCATCACGAGGACACATTACGCAGTAGCCAGCCAGGCTTCCAAATGAGCCATGAAGATTAATAAAATACAATCTCCAGTACACGTTGGCACTTCCCTGTCAAGCTAGCTAACGAGTACTGTGTTACTGTAAGAGTCAACTGTCACATTACCGCTGGACTAATAAATGGATTCAAAGACAAATAACAATACACAACTAAAATTCAGTCTGAAAAGAGCTTTTCATTTATCGCAGACTGGTACAGCCCCACGAGGCTCTGTGGCTGTCGGCACCATAAGCACTGTCACTTTTTACAGGAAGTATTCAATGAGGGCAAAGTCAGTCTGGCTGAAAGAAACTTAAGCACTGCTTTTTAAAATTCAAGGTGTAACATTAATAGCAAACTGTTACCAAGTTTAATTCAAATGTGCCCAGGAAATTTATAGTACTTAGAGGAACATATATTTCACCTAAGTATACAAAAAACATAATGGGCAAAGTTTAGTTGGGGGAAATGGTCAGACTGGGGAAATTTTAAATTTAAGTAAGAATCTATGCCTTGTAATGATGTGAAATTAAATTAGACTTTAATTGCACCTCCAAAATGAAATTCCACTGTGACTTTTTGTGTTCACTCTTCCAGAATCTCTAATAGAGGGATGAGCCTACTTAGGGAACTGTAAATGTGGGTATCACATTTACAATTTTATTTTTTCAATTGCAGTCTAGGTGTTCCTGCATTTATTCTGATTAGGAAAGTGTATTCTAGTATAATAACAATAAACAGTTACTATTAACAAAAATCGAATTTTATGATTATAAATGTGACAAACAAAGCAAAGGAGTATAACTTGTAAAGTATTTTATCTAGTTTTCAATTACTGATGACAGAAGAACCAGAAAAACAGAAGGAAAGAAAGGATAAAGGAAGCAGAGAAAGAAGACAGAAGGAAAGGAGAGAAAAAAGAAAGAAAAAAAAGAATTGGCTCAGCACATCCGTGTTACTCCTGATCAATCACTTATATTAATGCACTAAGCTTTCCTCACCTCTTCGTGCCACAGAAAGCACGTTCTCAAACACAAATGCTAAAACTGGCTCATCTGCTCACTAATTTCTGCAGCAATTTCTGAACAAGGAGCAAAGTCCAAAAGTGGGCTGCACCTCTAGTCTTGCCAATTCAATATTTTGAATTATAGAGGTAATTTGGGATATACCTGAGGAAGTATTTATTTCTGTCTACTATTGTTATGCTGTGAACCGGACTCCAAAAGCCTGAGAAGCTTTTCCTTTCCTTTGTCAATCATACAGGAAGTGTTCAATGAAGGCAAACCTAGCACTGCTTTTTAAAATTCAAGATGTAACATTAATAGCAAATTGTTACCAAGTTGAATTCAAATGTCTCTGGGAAATTTATAATATTTAGGGGAAAATATGTTTTAAGTTTTTGAACTATTAAATATCTAATGTATTTTATCTGGTGCTTAAAAAATATTTGTTCTCTTTGACTATCTCTTTCCCCTCCCTTTCCTCCTTTCTTCTGAACTGTATTTAACTCTCAGTGGTGCATTGTCCAGGGATCGGAATCAGCTGAGAGTGTAAATGCTACAAGGTGAAGTGAGCCATTCCCTGGTCCATCGCAACTGATGTCAACAAGATGCTCATAATGATTTCTAAAGGCCTCGTCTTCATTCCAGTACTGGAGTTGTTTCATAAAACATTTATTTGATGTAATAAGAAAATTAGATAAAATATATGTTAGCCATTATTGCCATTATGACGTCATCATTATTATGAATACATATGTGAAGTTAAATATTCTTTTAGTCTACATCACTTCTGAAATGAATGAGCTCCTTGATTCACGTCCTTCCAGCGGAAACAGTGTTCCCATCATCTGTTCTTTGTATTTCCCATGGAACTTGCAGGATGTTTCCTTCCTTGCCTCATGTGGAAGGCCCAACAATAAAACAAGGGTTAAACTACATGCAGGGTACTTTACATATATTAGTTATTTAGTTCTTCACAGTGACTTTTAGTACTATTATGTCAATTTTATTTCATTTATGTCATTTTTAGATGTAAAATCTGAATCATAGGCAGTTAAATAGAGTCAGATTCAAAACTTATGTATCAGACAGGAGAACAATTGGTCCACCTGTGGACCCTCCACTGGGGCAGGCCCCATTTAGACTGTTTGCTGGGGAAGAGACTAGGATCAACATTTGAGATTCTTCTGTTTATAACCAGCTGCCCTCTGAGTCAGCCTCTTTTCAGGGTTTTGGAAAAATGTGGAGGAGAGGCTGTCACCTAATTCCTTCAGCTTACAGAGAGAAAAAACAAGTCCCTGGAAGGACCACTAAGGACAGATGGGTCTGTTGTCCACCTGTTCTAAGCGATGTGCTGTCACATCCTCCAACAGGAGTGCTGCAGTAACTCACACGTGTCAGTAACATGGGCAGGTCCCGTCAGGGTGCAGGACTCCAAGTGGCTAAGCCAAAAGTCAAATGGATTGGAGAGGACCCTGCTGGTCCTCACTATGCAGGTCTTGGCAAGCCTTCCAAGAAACACAGTGGTTGCTTTGTCATCCTCTTTGTTGTAGGGGTGCTTTTCTAGCCACGTCAGTTGCATGCCAGCTTTGTGGGCCTGGAAGTTTTTAAAAATTCACTTATGAAAAAAAATGATAATAAAGAGCATGTCCAAGAATAACAAATGAGAAATTTATATCTTCAAAATATGTAGATTTGAGATTTGTTTTCAGGAAAAAAACTGCACAAGCTCTACCGAGCATCTGTAACGATGATATATCTACACATTATATGGCCGGCTATCTTTAGTTTGTTTTTATATCCTGTGGAGTGTGACATCTGTGCAAAAATTATGAACTGACTCATATGCATGAGGTGCTTATTCAGAGTTTGAAAAATGGGCCTATTCTTCAATAGTCCAATTATTTATGGAGAAATTAGAAAGAAACTTTAAAATCTTGGAATCTTTGGCTTAATTTATTTGCATGTTACTCTAGTTGGCCTGATCAAGCAGAAACTATCTGTAACAAGGGTGAAGGTTTTTCTAAGTGGGTTAATTATATTTATTTTCATGGCCACCAGCCCCTCATTTGCTTTTTATAAATTACTCAGGGCAAGGGGCTAATCTCTGTGATCGCTCTCAATCTAGAAGTAACAGCTCAACCTTTCATTTGAAGTGGATCTTTTCTATTACAACCCTTTTATGAACCACCTGTGAAAGGAAGGCTATATCCACGTGGAGCTATAGATATATGCATATAAAAATTTATAACTATTCCCTAATCACTCAGACGTGTAGGCTAAGCATCACTTATGATTACTACACACATACTATTATACGAAGAAGTACATTTATATGGAAAACTAAAGAAAGCTTTTATTATAAGAATAAACGCTCACTGATCCTTAACTCTAACTATCCTATTAATGCAACAATAAGGAGGTTCATTTATCTTTGTCAGTCCATACTTAAGCCCCCATAAGTATTTCTACAGGCATGTAAGAGAACTGGGATGATTCCCTCGCTTCTTTGTTATCCTGGCTTTAATTCCTGCCCCATCTCCCTTCTGTATTTTCTTCCACTTCAAAATAAGTTTTCAACCAGGATTCAAGTGTTGGAGTGGAAACTTTATATTTTACATATGGTGGGGGGAATCTTTACAAACAGCTTGTTCATCTAACCCCCACCTGGACTCTGACCATGGCGAAGGGCAGAGGTTGAGGAAGAGAAATTCAGTGCACACCTCCAGGATAACTGTCTTCCACCTTCAGGCCAACTCATCTTGGAAAGTCATCTAGGACAACAGGAGTGAGGGAGGGAAAGTAGAAAGTGGCAGAGAGGATGGGAGGAGGCCAACTAAATTTCCTTGAGGGTCTATCATGCATGAGGCACTGTGCATAGCACACTAGCATATATTGTTGAAAGAGATAAATATTTATGAATGGGGGGTTATTTTACAGCATGAAAACAACAGACATTTGGAAACTTATGCATTTAGAGTTAAATTTCCCTGAAGTTTTTGAAGTCGTCTGCCTCTGAAATTGAACATGCCACTCTTGGAGGCAGGGGCTGTATCTTCCTAGACCTTGGATGTAGCTCCTGCAGATCTCAAAGCCAAATATCTGAGTTCTCTAACACTCAGATAAGAGGGGGAAGCTTAATGTGCTACGCTATGTTCAACGGCCTATTCAGAAGTACTTTCCCTGCATTCTGTAGCTCCACTGTGCACCACTCAGAGACTCACTTTCTGTGAGTTTACAAGTTTAGTCCTATTAGGTAGTGCAGTGCCAGTTACTGACCTAACCCGGGTTAGTGGGAGTGGCTGACATCTTTGGAACACAGGACTCAGCTCTGAACAATAAACTAGGAACTGAATCTCAGGAAAATCCTGGATGGAAAGAAATGAATTCTGGAGAAGTAAGTACATTAGTACATGGAGCCAATGGGCCCAATTGATACATGGTCAGTATTCACTAGCTATCAACACTTTCCGGGGCAATAAGCAGAACAGTGGCAGAAGAACACTGAAAACATAAATTGTTAAATAATATTATTTTACAAATTTTGCTAGCTGTTCTGACTTGTAAAAAGTGTGATAATTATGCAAAGTCAGTCTTGCCCTCCAAAAAATAGAAAGTAGTTTCTTGCTCCAATGAGCACTTAGCTTACATTGTGTATCTCATGAATGATTAGTAAAGCAGGCTGTGAAAGGACTATGAATATGATGCTTTTATTGCCAGAGAATCCCAAAAGCCAGATTGTTAAAGAGTTGTGAAGCAATACTATTGGTTGGGTTCTTTCCCTCTCTCTCTCTCTTTTTCTATAAAAACCTTATTATAAAATAATTTTTTAAGTCACTAAAAAACAAGAAAAATGAAAGCCACTAAGACAAGGCCCCTTTAATATTTTGCGAGGCTGACATCATCGTTGTTAATAAAGCATTTATTGGGGGCCCACTGCGCACGGTGACATTCCAGCCTCCCACCCCTGCTTCCCACCACGCTCTCCGCTGGACGCCAGCCTCTCCGTGCATAGTTAAACATCTGAGATGAAGCCCTCTTGGTTTATTGTTAATTAACTTTCCGTCTAGATTCCCTCCACATACAACTTAAAATACAAATCGTGTGCCCTTTGAACATAAAGTCTTTGAACATTCCTCACTAATTGTTTAAATGATGTGTGGATTTTGTCTCTAGCAGTTGGTTTCACTTTAACCTTTGGACAAATTGAAAAGTTTTTTTTTCAATAAAACTCCATTCCTCTTTGTAGTCTTAATTTTGTACCACAGGGACTATTTAATAAGCAGTTTACAGGTAAAAAGGAAAGACCTGATGACCCAATATTCTCAGTTTTCCCCAGTGATTAGACATAGAAATTAATCCGAAAGGAAAAAAGCAAGAAAAGAAAACAGGATTATGATTGGTTAAATATAAATAGGAGCAATTCCCTGAAGTCGTTAATGGAGCAATAATGAGAGAAGGGTTGTTGCTAAAATTGATTTTAGGCGGAAGCCAGCTTCATTTTCCTAAAATAAAAAAAAAAACCACAAACACATACACTTTTGTATATTTATTTAGTAATTGGTCATGAAATAATGCTTTAGACAGACATTTTAGAAAGCATACTTCTTGTTTAATAAATCTGAGAATTTGATAATTATTAATACCCAAATGCCAGCCGAGGGATGCTTTTTTCCCCATGTCACGGCACGGCTATTAATGATACTCAAAGGAGTGAAAATTACCATTTCGGAAGTGTCCGAAGCAGTAAACTGGTAAACAAGCCTGCAGTTAGGACTATGGATGATGTGAATCAACAAGGGTGAAAAGATTTGGTTACTCCGTGTATTAGTGTTAATAGGAATAGATTATAGAGGAATATTTGCTATGTGACCTTCTGTGCACTAATTGAAATAGTATTCAGAGTCAGCATTGGCGTAATCAAGTTAAACACGGAATCATAAATCATCATGAAAAGTGCTGTCACAACTTCGCCGTAAACGCCCTGGACTGCTGGGCAGCCCCGAGAAAATATCTGCTACGCCGATCTTTAGGTTAATAGGAACAGAAATGGCATTTAAAGACTATTTGGATCAAATCTGCTCTAAGGTTGAAAGTGTTCCTCTGTTAATTTACTGGTAATTTGAAGTGATGTAGTTAGGGTGAGAAGGAGCACAGCTGAGCCCCTTGTAGCAAAACAAAGGGCTGTGGGAGTTTCTTCTAATATTTATTTAATTGCTTTAGGGTACAATGCTAATCAGTTTTAATATACATGTGTAGTTTCCTTTGTTTCTCAGACATGAAGCAGTTGGCACGGCCATCAAATGCATATCGCTGGCTGTATAGCAGGGTGTACCTAACAAGCGGATCCTCAGCACCCTTCTACTTGACAAACAGGGAAAGCTTTCATTGTGTATACACAGAAATATTTCTGACAAGTTAAACTATGATGTGTCCTGCAGAAAGAATAAGAATTTACTAGCAATACCTCTCTTAGGAACATTTTCTATTGATTGAGTAGAATCAAACTAACAGGCTTAAGAAAAGTCGCAGAGGAATTTGTTAAGAAATGATATATACTATTGCCAATAAAACTTCGTGTCTCAGCATAGAGAAAGGTTGTGCTAATTTAATAAGTTACTCATCAGATCATGTAGACAATAAGATATATGATGCTAAGAAGGAAAGGACTTGCTTATTATAATTCCCTTCAAATGCTATCAATTAATAGAAATTCAAGAAGACAACTGGCAATAGAATCTGTTCAAAACTACCATATTTTACACCAGATGTAAAAAAAAAAAAAAAAATCTCAAGTCAACCCAACTTTATTTTTTATTTGTTTTTATTTTTACAAGAGTAAAAAAAGTAATGAAAAATTAGAAATAGTACAGAGCTTTGCTAAACAAAATACGAATAGTATAGTAATTGTTGTATTGCATAGTGTTGTCTTCAACTTAGCTGTTCGGATGACCAGATATATGCACACAAAATTGAAAGAAGAAAGAAAAAATGTTGTAAGAATTTAAGAAGAAAGAAAGAAAGAAAATGAGAAAAGAAGGCCAAAAAAATTAAACATTAACAGCTCCTTTCCATAGGCCAGCAGAAATCCGCAGGGTAGTTATGCACCCCATCCTGCATACATACACACATATACCTCTCCCCGTTCCCTCTCCTGTTCTCCTTGTCTCGGTAATTTCTTCCTTTTAGCCAGATACATTCCAATTTTTAAAACTTGATGGGCAAGTTAAGCAAATATGTTGGTCAGTGTCTGAAATGGGACAATTATTTCAAATTTTTGTGCACATGGAGGAAAACATTATTCACCTATGAACAAAACAGAACATTCCTAAATAAGTGTTAAATTTGAATGATCTGACAGCTTATTGACAGTAGACAAGTAGATGTGATAGAATATATGAAGTATCTTTGCAGTCTACATGTGTTGGGTTCTTCATCCGAGGAGAAAATTTGTGACTTCTTCAACCCTCCAAGTTATCTGAATGCCATTTTCCAACCTTAGCAATGGTAAACTGCAGAGCCTGCGTTGCCAGTCTCACTCAAACTCAGTTTCCAAATGAAACGTCTGATGCTGAAGGAGGAAGGTGGTGTGTCTACATCTCTATGACCTGCTGGGGCTTCTACTATTTAATCAACAGAAAAGTCTCTGAAAATCCTCTTTGTAGATAGAGTTTTACCTTTTTTTAGCTGACACTTGATCTTTTTACATGCAATATTTTCTAAACTTTTCTATGTTTGGCGGTTAGTGCGAGCTTTGAGCTTATATTCTTAGCAGCCAATCAGTTGCTGCTGGTTAAAGGAATGCCATTGTATATGCCTTGATCCAATCAGCTAGGATTAGAAGTGATTTCCACAGTGACACGCCCAAAATGCTGGCTAGCAAACTACACTCACCACATTTAAGAAATGGAGGTCACATGCTAGGAAAATTACTAAAGACTGTTGGCGAAAATGTTTCAATCACTGCATTTAAATGAAGCGTTAGTCATAGGTCCTTCCACGGATGATCTCTTTGCATTAATTTCTTTAACAGTGAAGTGAATTAGTTGTCATAATGCAGTGAGTTGTGATCCTTTGAAGAGAAAGTTGGTTCTATAGCAAGTAGGCAAAGCAAGGAAAGGAAGGAGAGCACACAGGAAGTTTTATCATCCATCCTTTCCTGCTCTCCCAGCATATTTACACATATGCATTGGACACAGCTGCTAGTTTTATAAATGCATGATCTATTAGGGACACAATGCTAGAATCACAGAATTGGAGGTCCCTTAAAGAGCTCTAGCTTTCTGTGGATTGCGACAAGAGTAAGTCTCAAAACTGTATCTTGAGACTCCTAATCTATGGGCTGGGCTTCTCTGCCGTGGAGCACCAGGTAATGTGTGAGGCCAACGTCAGCCCATCCACCAGCCTTGGCACCTGTGGGAAGACTGGGAACAGATAAGAAAGAATGTGAGTCTGCCGCCGTGCATTTGCAGATCCTACCCAACAGCATCAGCGCTACTGCAGCCAGCCAATAACACAATCGCCATTTCACAAAGAATTCTGTCCGCTAACCACAAAATCTGCAAAAGTGGTGTCAATAGATAACTTTCTCTCATCAGCAACTAAGGATTCGGTGCTTCCTATCATTCCAGGTAGGTGAGACTCACGATGTAATACCAGTTATATAGAAAGCTATCAAACATAGCATCTTTTTTTTTGCTGCTGTCTTCTAGAAACCACATGCTGTCCCAGGTTTGGAGTTTTCTTACTCATTAATACCTGACAATGACCTAGAGTAGTGTCTGTTGTCTAGTTAGTGCTGCATAAATATTTCCTAAATTTTAAAAGATACTCAGTTTTATTATTTTGCATATCTACCATATGACTGTAATTTGAGGATTTTAAGATTTTTAAATGATGGATTTTGGAGATAGATAGTAAAAGTGTGAATGGAATTGGCATCTAAGTGGAGATGTTGTACCTCAGTATAACAATTCAACATTTGACGCTAATTTTAAAATCTCTTCTCCCAAATGCCCGCTCACTACCTTGGCTTTATAGGCCAACCTGCCATCCGTGAGCAGAGCTGAGCGTCTCCTCCACTTGAAGAGCCCCAGGAGCATAATATAGTCAGTGGGAGTGCAGGACAGAAAAAATATACACTGCTTTGCACATAGCCTGAAAATCAAGGCATAAAAGAGGGAAAATAAATCAATGAGCCCCATTTGGCCTTTGCATGCATAATTCATCAGTAGGAATAAGTATCTACAATGTTTTACCAGAGACTATAGGATAAGTAACTTTATTTTTCACTAATATCTGAACCCAGACAATTCCAAAATAGGTCATTTGAACTATATATGCTAGGCATTTAAGATATACTTGTTGATTTTAAGATTATATTTATTTCTGAAAGTGCAGTTCAGCCAGATTTAAAGACAGTCATTAAAACTGAAAATGGTGCAAAGCAGTTAGATCCTTTTACAAATAGCTGAAAATTACTCCATCAGTGCCTAAAATTGTGAGTGGAATTAACATTCATTGAGCTCCCACAACATGTTCATCATTGAGGAAAGCATTTTGATTTACTTTATCACATTTAATCTTCCCTAACCCCCACCCACCCATGAAATCAGGACTATCACCTCATTTACAGGTGAAGGCACTAAGTTCCAGAGAAACTAAGTGACTCCCGTGAGAGCACACAGATCCTGAAAGATCGTCAAGATCTGATCGGGAGCATCTTCAGCCTGAAGCCAAGTTTCTTGTACAACTCCACGCAACTTTTCTCATTGGTCATAATTTCATTTAAAATAAACTATATTCTTGGCAATAGGTGTGTGTGTGTGTGTGTGTGTGTGTGTGTGTGTGTATGTGTGTGTGTGTGTGTGTGTGTGTGTGTGTGTGTGTGTGTAGAAACCTACACTATTGGATCTGCTGGTAAATGGGAAGAAAACTTACAAGACCAAATTTGGACTCTGTGAGCTCAATGACCCTACTTTGCTAATAACAGGCATTCTCACCAGCCCCTTAGGCTACTTTAAAATTCTTTCCTTCAATAGGAAAAGTTTCTATCAGGGGGAGTAAATGTGACAGTGAGTTGGGCGGAATGAAGTTGAGTATTTTGCTTACTGGGTAGTGCTGTTCAGACATCCAAAGGAATCACATAGCATACAACCTGGGAACTTGCATAATGTTAAAAACAAAGGAAACATGTAGGACACCTAGACACAGAAGGAAACTGGTATTTGGTCCCGGGCTAGGCTTTTCCTCCTTTAGCATGGAGCATCACCTGCCATAGCTACAAGAGTCTTGAGGATCTCTTGTGGGACATAGGTGTCTTGGCACCCTCAGAGTGACCCCTATGGGATGAGTAGGAGCAGGAGAAAGAAAGCACGCCACACCTTAGCCATAGAAGTGGCGGAACTGCCTGCAAAGCCCTGGGCTGTCCCTGCAGGCAAGTGAGCCCAGCTAAGCCTAAACACCATCCTAGGAAAAGAGCAAAGTTAGATGTGTAAGTTCAGGTAAATAAATCCTCAACCCCAGAAAGTCAGGTACAATGTCAGATTGTTTTATAGGTCAGAGCTGTAAAGATTTGAATATGTCCCCCTGCAGATAAAAACGCTATTATAGAAGTCATTCTTATTCTACTTTTTCTTGTGGTCTTTGAAGAAATGGCTAACATTTAGTACATTCTGTGAACATCAGCAAAAAATGTACTATTGCTATGAATACCATGTATAATTATATTAAACAAAAAATCACAGTTACACTATTGTGCATCTAATATAGGTGTATTTGATATAGGCACATTTTATCATGCTTTTGTAATCCTCAAAATTTAAAAATCTAATTATTAAACTTGTGAAATCAGTCCATTTACATCAACATTGTCAATTTTGCAATAGTTTTCTGGTCTCTCTATTCACATTTCAAGCTTTCAATGACTGTACATAAAAGAGCCTAATTGAATTTTTAATGTTGAATTTTGACATAATGATTGCTCTAATTTTTCAGATGTTATTCTACAATGAGTCCTAAAAGATTTTCAGATTAAATGTTCAATTTCAAAACTGCAAGCAACTTACTGTAGTTGAAAGGCAAAAAAAGAAATGCTTAAAATACAAATTAATAAAATTCCATGCCATACATTATCATGCTTGGCAATGAACAAAGTGCTTATAAGAGAAAGATAAATCAAATTTAACATTATAACTCTTTTAATAATAAAATATATAGATTCAGAACCTCTTCAGTGACCCTGTCTTACACAGTATAATTCCCTAAAACTTCTAAGTCACTCAATGATAAGAGGCTGATCTAAACGCTTCCACTGCATTAATCAAATACCAGGTCTAATTAAAAGAGCCATGCACAAAGCTTTTTCAAAATGTTGCTCAGGTATTGCAATAATTTCTGATCACCCAAGCCTGGAAGACAAATAATTAGAGCTGCCAGAGCATTCTGATGAGTGATGTCAGCATCTCCAAGTGACCTTCCCTCCACTAATTAATTTTCATCTTAAGAAAAGAGACCCTGTTGTTGCACATTATTAATTGAGTTCACTAAAAGATGCGCCTGATTAATTTTTGTTGATAATACTTGTCATTCTAGGCAACGGCTGTAATCATTCTATTGGGTTTTATTTTTTTAAGTTGATCTAAGTCCTTTGCAATGTGACTGATATATCTGATACAAAATATCATGCATAAGGGCATATCCTATAATGTGTCTGGGCTATTTTTCATTGCAGTTGTTTGCCAAGGTAAAATGAAATGTCAGAGTGAAGTTTTCTGAGCTGCTGGAAACTGCAAAGGTGTCGTTTTATTTTGCCCTTGTAGCTAAGCGAGGCCACAGATTCCCTTGGCCCCAAGAACGATCACTGTACCCATTTTGTTGCCTCTTCTTGGGTTTAATGATAAGCATTCCATCACCAGACAAAACACTGCATTCATTTCACGATGATTCCTCATCACATATTTGTGATTGCCAAAAGACAACTCTTTATCCCCAGAGCAGGACAGATCATCGGCCAAGTAATTCTAGCCTGCTGACCCGATGTGAGCAGCAGAAACTAAGCCCAGAATTTGGATTGTTGCCTATTCATCCATAGAATACAAGGATAAGAGAAAATAGAGAACTATATTAAGTATTTATTTCATTAACTTCAAACTAAATAAGAAATTCAGTTATACACCTAATGAATGGAAGGTTTACCCTTATATAAGAATATTCACATGTCAATGAAATTTGGGACCTTATTAAAACCAAAGTTTGGGGCTGGGGAGATAGCTCAGTAGAATAAGCACCTGCCTGGCTAGTGCAAGGGTCTGAGTTCAGTTCTTGGTACCACGAAAAAAAAAGTTTGTTTTCAGTGAAAACTCCTAAGTGGAGAATTAATGTCTTGGGAAAATATTGTGTTTCAGTTTCAAAGTGAAAGTACTTTATTTGTATGGGAAAATGAACAGTTTCCTTCAATTATACAAGAGTGCTGTTAAGCAAACTTATTCTACATAAATAAAAAGTAAATATGATTCCATGAATCCATGTGTTTAACAATTAGGGGCCAATGCTTAATACACTGTCTTTTGGTTTGCTGAATCTGAAACTTTTGTAGAGTTTTACATCAAAATAGGCAAAGTTGGGGTGGATTATTAGTACTATTTGCTTAAAAGTATAAAAGAATTCATAAACACAGCATAGAAGGAAGTCTGACAGAACTCTGTCTCTTAAATCTCTTCTGTGGCAGCCTTTCCTTCTTCTGTTGAGAGTCTTTTTCCCTGTGCATTTTCCACAGGATAAATTCAAGATAACCTGAAACCATACTTGGTCCAAACAGGATAAAGTTGTACTATCATTAAGCTAGGTATTCATCTCTCTACAAGTGATTTTCAGTAGGAAACTGTGGCACTGATTCACTAATGGCATAGTTCAAGTTTATTATTACCTATCAATACCATTATTAAATGTCTGACAGGGATTAGGCACTTTGTATGTCTTCTCAGAAGTTGCAAGGGGTAATTCTGACATTCTATGTCATGTCATTCCCAAGGAAACAAGTTTGAAACCTAAACTTGAGAGAAAAAGATAATACTTACATGAATTGAAAGACATACCCCGAAATGATTAAAAAGCAGCATGCACAGACACCAAATATGATGTTTCATGAGCTGTTTTGTCACAGTATTTTAGAACTAAAAGGAACTTTAGACATCACTACTCCAACACTAATATTTCTCATAAAAAAATTGCTTCCTGGAATGTTTTGCTTAATTGAATAACAAAATTTAACCTTTATTATATCAATGAAATAAAGAAGAAACAATGATAAACACTAGCTTGTAGTTAGCTAAAGCATTTTTGTTGAGCTCAAGAGCAATATGTATTTCTCAAGGGAACTTACATGGCTGCTTTAGAGCATTGCTTGGGTATTTGCATCCAGCAACACAGGCATATTTTTCAGTGTTAATGTCTTTTTTTTTTTTTTTTTTACACTATGGTGCTAAGGGACCATGCCTGTTATTCTGCTTATAACACACAGATTATTGCCTTTTTCAATGAGGAGGTTAAAAAACATAAGAATGGGAAAGAGATGGAGAGAAAAAAATGAGAAAAAGAGCAGAGGAAGAAAAAAGAAGGGAAGAAGGGGGACAAAGGAACATTTGGTCCCTTCTTTCATTTTCTCCCCACCTTACATGTTCAAATGTTAATATGCAAATTTAGGCAAAGTTGTCTCCAGCTGACAACATGTGGGCAAGTGCACCTTCTTGCCTTTAAGAAACTGATCTCAAATACTAAATAAGTAGAAAAATAAATTGGAATTATTGTTATAATAATTCATATAAATTCACTTTGTGTGACTTGCACACAGAAAAAGTCGTATTGAGCTTAGTGACAAAGTGATAGTATATTTTCAAAATAATTCAAGCAACATATCTGAGGATATAGTATGAAAAATTGATTTCATCTCCTTTAATTTGAAGGAGGTATAATGGTCTTCAACAACAATACCCTGGACTTTAGAAATGAAAAGATGAACGGGGTCCAGGACATCTTTCTGAAGACAATGAGGAGAAGGATGGAGTGGAATGTCAGGTATTGCTCTGAATCTAGGTCATTAGAGCCGAAAGAACACCCAGACTTTGGAGGGTTGAGTGATGTGATTTAAATTGATATGGAGAGATCATCTCTAGCTAATATATCTGACATTAATCTTCTAATCAGATTTTAGCTATAGTCTGTCAGCATTCCTTTCAGAAATAATCATCAATATTTCACTTCGATGCATAATTCTTTTACTTTCTTTTGTGACTTTTTCCTACTTTAAAAATATTGCATTTTAGTAATTATATTTAACCAAATTAGAAACTGAAAAAAAAAAGAAAAGAAAAGAAATTCTCCAAATTTGGATTCTGACTTTTAGCTATGTCATCACTCTTGACAGCCAGTGGAGTCTAGTTTTGTACAAAGAACACCTTTATGTGGTAGATGTCCTTGACTATTTGGCCCTAAAATAGATAATACCTGGCCCTGGGATGTATAGCTATCACAGCTAATTAACTTAAATTTAATTCACCACTTATGATGATTAACTATCCTCATCCCAATAAATATTTTCTCAAACCGTAAATGAATTTAACCTATAGCCATGGCAGGCACAGACATGGCATTCTCAGGCACCCAAAGGCGTGTGGATCCCCATTACACCATAAAGCATCAGTGGCAGTGGGGCTCCAGGTATCATGCACAACATCCAGGGTTAAATCTATTTTGAGAGGGACTATGTATGGGCGGAGACATTCTGTGAGACTTGGAGTCAAACAACCTTTAGTCAGAATTGCTTTGTTAGAAAAATGACAAAATCTCTGAGGTTCAATCTGTGTATTAATAAAATGTAAAAACATTCTACATTCCTTTCATAAAATTAAGAAGTAAAATAATTAATGAAAGCATACAAATCAATGCCTGAAATATTGTAGGAACTCCGTAAATACCGCCTTATACTCAATGTAGGTTGATTAGCCCACTTTATTCAGGGGAACATTGTGCTATTCTAGCGTACCAATTTCCCTAATTTTCTCATGCACTTGGCTTTTCTATCTCAAACAAAGGAAACAGAGAAATAATAAATGCTCTGTGGCCAGTGTTGAGACCAACCAAGTGGGCCTTCTCGTCAACCTAGAAGTACAGCTGACAAGCCTGGTTGCTGCTGTATGATTAGCTGTGGAACCCCAGACAGGCAGAGCTACATCCGGGTCCTTACTCGAGGTCCTACATCCAGGTCCTTACTAGAGTTTGAACTGCCACATTATAGAGTAACCTACGTTTAGCACAGATTAGAATGATCACTCAAAGGTTCTGAGAAGGAAATGGAAAAGAAAGAGGAAAATCTTTGGCAGTGAAATTTAAAGTTATGATTTGACTGGTTTTTCTACCTATTTTGGAAAAAAATAAAGTTAAAAAGCTGGCAAGGATTATGATCTATGGTAGTTTAACTTCTTAAATGGAGTTTCACAGACCTTACTAATTTTTGATAAATCTCACATCATTTAATTTTTTAAGAGATGCATTTGACTCAAGGTTTTTGAAATACCTTTATATTTGACCTAGAAGGCACCTTCAGCCTACCCTCTTTTAAAGATAATTTTGACAGAAAGTTAGCTTTGGCTAGTAGCCACACTCCCATAAGTTTTGCTCTTGAATGAGCTCCAATTTCGAGCCATATTTGAATAAGTGAGTTTTAGGTGAAAGCAAGGGGTCAGGAGATAAAGTACTGAAGTTATCAGGATTGATTTTTATTATTTCGCTCTCATTAATTGCTGGTGCACCACTCCTTCTCCTCCGATTTAATACCTTCTGAAAGTTTCCTTCATTTGTAAGTCATTAACAGTAATTCTAATGTAGGTCATGTCCTATTATAAAAATTTTCGAAGATTTGTCTGACACAAAGTGATAGATTGGAGCAAGGTGTAGGCCTAAAGTGAGAACTCTTGATTTCCGATCCTGGTTCTGCCCTAACTAGTTGGAAGAGTTTTCTTTGCGTTAGATGGTGATTGTAGCTCTTCAACCTCACAGATCTTAGCATGGTGTACAGATGTTCTTTGCTGCAGGCACCTATACAGAGCAGTGAAAACACCATACACATAATTCATCATGTTGCCTTTTGTTTGTATTATGCATTTTACTTATGCTCTTGAAAATTTAATGCTCAGATATTGTTTCCATAAGTAACTATTTGAAATAATTCTGCTTTAAGGATGTGCTATAACAAAAGTATTTGCACTCATAGAATGTAAGCCGTAAAATTTAAGGATGCAGGTTGATGACATAGCTCAGCAGACTAAGTGCCTGCTTAGACAAGCACAAGGATGGAGGTTCAATCCCTGACACTACATGCCACACCGGCCCCATCCCCAACACACTGAGCCAGCCGCTGAGGTCTGAAGTAGTGGCACATGCCTGTAATCCTAGCGCTGGAGATCCTGAACACAGGAGGATCACTATGAGTCTGAGACGCATAGTGAGACCTTGTACTAAACACATACAAAAAAAAAAAAGATTCAAGGATGTGGTTCCTAAAATTAATACTGTATAAATTTAACCCTGTTTTTAATTATGAGAGCTTCCTATGGGGTCATGCTGCTTCTAACCTGGCCTACTTAGCCTATTTTCAATAGCTGCCAAAATAATCCTTTTAAATAAGTTAGATTATTTAGCTCTCCTTTTCAGAACCTACCCAATGACTCTTCCTAACATTAGTAATAACTAAGATGAGATTTTCAATCCACATTCCCACCTTAGTATCTCTGTGATGTTTTCTCTGCCTGAAACACTTCCCTCCCAGAAAAGTGGTGAACTCACTCATTTCATTCAAGAATTCACTCAAATATCATTTTCCTAAGCATACTTTCTCCAACTACCATACTTAAAATTGTATTTTCTTCACACACCCTTTAAATGTACTGTTTTAATTTTCCTTTGTTCTATAACACATATCAACTTCTAGCATGCTGCATAATTACATAATTTATTATGTTTATTATTTAGCCTCCTTTCATCTAAATGTAAATTCTACCAGAAAAGAGATTTTATCTATTTTCTTCATTTATACATCCCAAATGCTTCCAGCAATGACTGGACTATACAGTTAGTGGTCAAAACTTATTCATAAAGCGTCAATAACATGATATCACATATACTTTGTGAATAGATGTATTGATCTCACTGGCCCATTCTAGTACTCAACTCTAAGGCTCTCTATGAGACACGCACCCATCAAAGGGTGAGAAACATGGATACAGAAGATAGTATGGCTGTGCCTGATGAGGAGTGACTAACAAGGTTTGAAGGAAGATCCAGAGCTGCTAGTTCCTGGGCTCTGGGAATCTCCAAATCACCTCGAAAATGGTTCCATCTCTTAGGGTTCTCCCTCACATCCTCTCTGAGGGGATCATTTCACCTGAGCTTGTAGTAGTCCTGCCCCAGGACTTGTTAAAAAGAGAAAGAGAGAATTAGAAATCTAGTTCTTCTAGACACAGACTACATGACCTTGAAATCTCTTTGTACATTTTTTAACCAATAATCTTAACAGCATTTTCTTTGTCCTAGGTCTATAGAACATGACAACATTAATCTCTTAGTAAATTTGCATAAAATTTGCAAATATAATTTCATGATCTGTAAAACCAAAATCAAAGTATAATATAGCAATTTCATTGACTTAATCTTACAGAAGTCTATCAAGAAAGTAATTAGATTTTCTTATCATTATTTATTCTTTTAAAATACTTAGGGCTCATCTTTATTCTGCAGAGATTGATTAGTAAATTTCCTCCTTTTAATATTTATTTCAATGGTTTAGTTGAGATTAAAGTAATTATACATAGTATCTAAAATTACTTAAAACTTTCTTCTTTAAATCCATAAGATAATACTTCAAAATTATCTTTAGCTATCTAAAATTTCATACTAGTTTTAAAATCCAATTAGCATTGGTCAGTAATCTATAAGAGATGGTCAAGTTAGTGCTTATAAGTAGACTATATTTTGCCTTATTAATGCCATAATTTAATTAATGTTATAATTTCAGCAATAGCAACAGTGGTTGTTGGTATCTTGTTTCTATTATTAGTCCTCCTTTTTAACTCACATAGTATATGCATATTTTGGTTCTTTCTCCAAGTTTATAATATGAAGCTAAAATATTCAGTCTGAATATATCATTGCATATAATGGTAAAAATAAAAGAAAAGAATTATGAATAATTCTTAAAATGACTTCTGTATCTTTTGTCTATACTATTAGTAATACTGGTCCTTGGGAAAATACCACAGAAGAATACAGAATTCATTCATGCAGTAGTTGTAATGCAAAGGTAGAAGTTTTAAACTCAGTAGATTATGTTTAAATAACTTAGGAGTTTTCTTCTTGTTGTTCTTAGTCTTTTTCCCCCTTAACTGTGCAATATAAACACCTACAGGGTACTAAAAACATTTTCTAAGGATTCTCATTTTTTAGAGTTTTGATTTCCAGCCTCAAATTTTTATTTCTCCTTTGTCTTCACTAACCATGACTCATCTCAGATGTAATGCACTCTCTGGTTTCTAGAGGAATTGAAATATTTATCAATATTAAAATGAAGAGTAAATCTTAATCTATCTCACTGGATGAAGTTAGGTGTTACATTGAGAAGAAAACCACAATATTAAAACTTTTGGGTCTGCCAATACATCTAAGACTTTAAGGACATTCTTTTAAAATGACACAGATTTCATGATCCTTCTTTTCTCTTTTACTCCTGTATGTAATCTGGTTTGTCTTCTAAAGCTGTGAGCAGGATTATAAAATCACAATCTCTTCCTATAAATTTATTTCCTAAATTTCTCCATTCCCCTCATTAGTCTTTAAAAGTTTCATTATTTTCTTCCTTACCAGAATATATTTTTCTAGAAACATCATACAGTTATTACCCAGGTGTGTTAACTCCAGGGTTTTGGCTATTGTCCAACTTGAACAATTAGTTAAAATTCTCTTTTAGTTTTAACCAGATGTTACAGTCCTCATTTCCTGACCTAAAAGGGTCTTTCAAATTATGGAGAACTTTTAAAAACTTGTCTCATTCTCCCTCTGAAGTAGCCATACCTTACTGCTAACTTTTAATGTGGTATGTACATTTAATTACTGAGGTTTATACAACATTTGGAATAAATCAGGCTGAAAAAATACTTTAATATGAGAAGGCAGGCATTAATTACGAAGACATACATTATATGTCTACTTATTTTAAAACTGCTTTGCCTTGGATTTTGTTGAGATATTAATTGCTGAAGACAACCAATTTATTAATTTTAGAGCATTTTCTAAATTTCAGGCATTTTCTTCTACTCAGTATTGTTTGTGAAAGTATGCCTTTTATCCATTTTATGTCTTATCAATAACCCAATGGACACTGTTTACATTGAATGTCTCTTATACATATTTATTAACTTGTAAGATGATGTGCAGCTACATATTTTTATACTTGAGGAATTTTGAGATTTTTTTTTTTTTTGGTGGAACCGGAGATTGAACTCAAGCCCTTGTGCTTGCCAGAGGAGTACTTATTCCACTGAGCCATCTCCCCAGCCCCTCTTGAGGAATTTTGAAAAGCCACCAGCAAAGGCAAATTACTGGCTAGCCCTAACAAAGAGTATTAGTCATCCATGATCACAGCTATTTCAATTTCTTCTTTGAGCTATTCATTTCTTGTTTTGAATTAATTCCTCAAACACCTTCAAGGAGTGAAACGAAAGGACCATCTTCAGCTATCAGAGATTACTGCACATAACCCAAAAGTGTAGCCAACATAGCACAAGACAGCTGCTCAGCAAAGGCAGCTTCCTCAGTCCCAATCAGCTAGAAACAAGGGTGGTAAGACCCTCTGAGAAGCTGAAAACAGATTGAAGCAGAGGAAACATTTTAAAAGTCCCATCAACTGGCTCAGAGAAAATCTTCAATATTCCTTTTCCTGTACTATAACGTCATGTAACTTGGTAGTGTCCCAAATTTTCTGATCAAGGAGATTATGGGGCCAAAGAGGAAAGTGATCAATGATGTAGAGTGTGCCTAAGGAGAGTCACATGGAGATAAAACATTCTCTCAGGCTTTCACAGAGAGCACATTGGCCAAGCAATGGCCGTGACTCATCCACATGGCTGACACTGACAAAGGTTCTACAATCTGAGGTACAGGATCTCAGGATAAATCCTGAGGGGATTTCACTGACCTTATTAGACCCAAAAGCTACAACCCTTGTTGCATAGGTCCTGCTTTACCTTGGTCTTAACCATCCAGCAGAAAAGTATAAAAACAAAGTATAAGAAGTAAAGCCATGGTGTTATGTTGAGCTGTAGGGGACTCAGGTCAACAATTTCTGACATTGCCAGTGAAGCAGAAGACCCAATACTATTATGGGCTACTGGACTCTTTTAGAATATTTTGCTGAGTTTACACACCTATAATATTCAAATAACGGAACTTAACAAAAAAAGGGATACAGATAAATGTCCATTTTGTATCTGTGTATTCAAAGTGGTTAGAATAGATATATAGTTACATTCTCTTAATGAATAGAGGGATTTGTTCTAATGGTGTTTGTAAATAGGATATCATGTCTGCATCTTGTACAGCAATTAACCACTAGGAAGAATGTATGCAATGTGTTAATTATTGAAACTATCCTACCAATTTGGTGTGAAGCTATCTCATTGCTATTTGTTTCTCAATAAAATTATGGAAAAAAATAAATTAAAAAAAATTTAAAAAGGCATGGAAAAAAAATTTTCAGTTAAAAAAAAAGAAAGAAAAAGAAAATCTTCAAGATGTGTGATGCCTGCAACAGACTTCTGAGAGAAAATACTAGCCCAAAGCTATGCTTAACCTTTCTACATCCTTACCACTGGTGACTATCAAAACCAAATGCTGAGGTCTTCTAGGATACAGCCTTTGGGTGTTTAGATAAAAGTGAGTTCAATATTTTATTAATTTTAATGGTGTAACAAGAATGGTGTATCATTTTGACATAAAGAGTTCAAAGTTACTATGCAAGCGTTCTTCCATTAATCTTTAAAATATAGCTGCTGGGTGAGTAGCCAACGTAATCCTGGCTGAACAGATAAGAAAATAGAGAGCTAGTGATAAGGGCCTTATTTAAAGCTGTACAACAAATCACGGAAGGAGCTGGAGCTTAGATCACCCCACTCAGGGCCACAGGTGCCTCTTCAGGGGCGCAACCACCGACGCCTCACAGTTGCCAGTCACTTGGGGAAGGGCCTCATTCTGACCACTGTGGAAAGTTCAGGCACAATTCCACAAGGGAGATTTCCAGAGAGTGCAGAAGAGAATTCCACGAGTGAAAAAAAAAAAAAGTTTCTCTCCTGTCAGTACCGTAAGCTGTGTCCCTTGCTTGCATAGCATTGGCTTTTAATTATTTAGAGAATAATTATCCATTTGTGGCTGATCAAATCTCCTTCCTTTTCTCCTGCTTCCTGCCTTTGGGCCATTTCACTGCTCATTAATATTTGCATTAGAGGCCAGATCTGCTGCTTTGCTGGTGGCTCTGGTGGAAAGACGCAGTGGGCCAGAGAGAGAGAGACCACGGAACATGTCAAGTTGGCCGGCAATCTTAAGGTAGAAGCCACCCATGCTAAGCAGAAAATTGAATTCAATAATAAATGTTAGTGCAATTCATTTGTCAGAGGAAGGCCCGCTCAGTTTTGCTTTTTGCTCCATGCACCTAATTTTCTCTAATTCTACACTTGATGCTTCTTATCATAGATCACTGACCAGAGAAAACCACAACCATCTGTCTATTGACTTTTGACAATGTTCACATCTTTAAACTGCGTTTCTTGCCCCTAGCAACCTCAATAAATACATCGTGCCTTTATTAAGGAATAACTGAAAGGTGTGCTTTCTCGCAGTTATTTGTAGGTTATAGATAAAATACAGCAATCAGCCTCCTGCCACCTGTCCCCCACCCCTCAAGGATTCTTCTGTGTTAAGGAGCTGGTGCTGGCCATGGCGGATTAGTAAGAAGTCGTGATTGCTTCATGAATCAGGGCAACGTTTCTCACAGGTGGCAGTTAGTTTGATCTTCCCAGTCACTCAAGGAGGATATATATATCGTTTGCGATTATCACTCACAAGGATATCCTTGAAAGAAAACGAGGCTGCCTCACCAAACACAACTAAATGAAACAATTGAAAAGAACAGTGACAACATGAGGGACTGAGAGAGAACACTGACAGAATCCACACTAATGGAACGGAAGGAATACTTGAGCTCCCTCTGTTGCTGCTGCTCCAAGCCTTCTTCCTAGAGCTGTGCTGACCACATCAGAACAGTGCTGCTGCATAAGCAGGGGAATAAACAAAGCAAAGACCCATTAGCTCTGTTTCCATTAGACACGCTGAGAGTAAAAAAAAAAAAAAAAAAAAAAAAATCAATAGCAGGCAAACAGAAGATAAAATTGATAGGAAAGAAATGTTAATTTTAGAGCTTTAAAACAAAGTATTGCAAACAATGGCACGCAATAAAATCTTAAAAACTATTTTTAAAACTCTCAAAATCATTTACATGGGGAAACGAACTCTAGCAGGAACATATACAGCATATTAAACTTTAGTGCATTTTTAATGACTTGTCTTAAACAAATTATGCATGAGATAGATTACACATCCCTCACCCACTTAACAAAAAGGCATACGCACAAACAAAAAACAAAACCAGGTGGCTTTTAAAAAGAAATTAAGTGTATACTTGGTGACTGATTGGGAGAGATGCCAAGTGATGCGAAAGACCTCCTGGAACAGAGTTCTCTTAAAAGAAGCGAGATTGATGGGCTTTTCAGCCCAGACTGGAGGCAGAACAGGACAAAATCAGCCCCTACCTTGGGATTCCAACTCGTTCATGCCCTCAAGACAGGATAGAGGAGGACAGAACAGGCACTTGATCTTGTGGGTAATACGCCCTGCATCGTGGTCCTAATTTCACCATTCATAACCCTGCAAATGTGAGCCGATACTTTAACTGCTCTTCTTCTCATCTGTAAAATGGGAATAATAATGATAATGCTATCTCACCTTTCTTTTTTATACATTTATTTAGTACAGGGTCTACAGCATCTCACTACACAGATCAGACTCATGGTGATCCTCCTGTTTTCAGCCTCCCAAGTACTGGGATTATAGGCACGCACCACCACACTCAGTCTAATCTCACCTATCTAACTTGGAGTGACCAGTTAGAATTGCCCAAGCCTTGGCAATTTCAGAAGCCCTAGCTTATTATAATATACAGGCCTGGTTCAAAACCATTGGTTCATTGGTCTTTACATCTCAGAGCATACCTGAATCTCTTGGAAGGGTCTTTTAAGACAGAAATTACTGTTCTGGGAATGTAGCTTGGTGGTACAGGATTGCTTATAGTAACTATACAAAACCCAGGGCTGAGAATTCCCAATTCAGTAGGTCTTGGATGAAGCATGAGAGTTTATATTTCTAACAAATTCCCAGGTAGTTCAGTGCTACTTTCAAGGATGGCACTTTGAGGATTTCTTGCCAAGCCCTGCATTTTAGCGTTGGACAAGATCACTTGGGATCTGATTCGTTGCCCAGACTAACAGACTTTGTTGGAGATGTGACCCATCTGCCAAAATCTGGAATTTAACAAAATTCCATACAATTTGCATGGGCATCAAATTTGAGAAGCACTGGTCTACAAAAGGCCCTCCTCCTGAAAAACAAATTTTCAGGCCCAAGCATTAGCATTCCCACCCCGCCCTCAGGAAGTCCTATTTGTGAAACTCATAATCTGATCCCATTACAAACAGCTGTTTGCATTATACCAGGGATTTTTACCTATTGTGGTAGATTCCAGCTTGCCAAGTGCCCATCTGAACAGTGAGGCCAGGCTCAACAATAGTTATAGCACTTCCCCACTATTACAACAAACTATATTTTCTTAGATAATAATCATTTCTGTACTTGTTCTTTTTCTTATCATTTCTTAGAAACTTTTCTTGAGTTTCCCATTTACAGACTTATATCATATATAATTATGGACTAGGTGATAGGAATTTTGGTCCAAAGAAAAGCTGCATGCACAAAGTGAATTCTGTCGGGGCTTTCTGCAGGCTGAACAGTCACTGGGTTAAGAGTCGATGATCTAATATCAACCTAGCATACTACAACCCCTTCATTCAAAGGAGGCTGCCATTACTTGGAATACAAATTGGAGTCCCAGCTTCACATTAGTGAGATTTATATGACCATTTAGAGAAATTCCTCTTGTAGCTCCTTTGATACCATCACTGGCAACACAAAGCTGTATGGCTCAAATCAGATTTCATCTCTGCTATGCAGTGGTTTAGTGTCTGAGAATGAACTTCAAGACTATTAAATTCATAAAAAAACAAAGACAAATATACAACATAAAACAATTTGAGCTCCGAAAGCTTTATATTAGCTTTTGCAAAAGAACAATGACAAAAAGAAAAGGCCGTGAAGATTAAATCTTTTTGGATTCAATTTGTCTGTCCTGCCATATAAGGCCTAACCTTGCTGCAGACTTAAGAGTTATGACTTTATTTCAGGTCACAATGAAGAAGGCAGAAGATATCATTTCAATGATAAGTTTTACAGTAAGATCAATGAGAAAATACTTCAGTGCTACCCATAAGTAATATCAATAATGTGTTATGACAATAATGCATTCATCATATTAACAATATAAACATGTAAACACTTAGATTTTCACTTTTTATTTTTCTATCTGTAGTTTCCTTTCTAAAGGTAAAGACATAATGAAAAAAAAGTAAAGCATTAGACTCTAAGAGCTATTTTAGAACTGAATTATTTTTCAGTCTGATCACCTATATTATTTTATACCAAATTTTTTTTCGTTTTCCCAGCATCATTTGTTTTTTTACTTTATTTATTTATTTTAATTTTTTCCACAATTTTATTGAGAAACAAATAGCAATGAGACAGTTTCAAACCCAATTGGTAGGACAGTTTCAATAATTAACATATTGCATACATTCTTCCTAGTGGTTAATTGCTGTACAAGATGCAGACTTGAGATCCTATTTACAAACACCATTAGAGCAAATCCCTCTATTCATTAAGAGAATGTAACTATATATCTATCCCAACCACTTTGAATACACAGATACAAAATGGACATTCATCTGTATCCCCTTTTTTTTGTTTAGTTCCTTCATTTGAATATTACGGGTGTGTAAACTCAGCAAAATGTTCTGAAAGAGTCCAGTAGCCCATAATAGTATTGGGTCTTCTGCTTCACTGGCAATGTCAGAAATTGTTGACCTGAGTCCCCCACAACTCAACATTACACCATGGCTTTACTTCTTATATTTCATTTTTATACTTTTCTGCTGGATGGTTAAGACCAAGTTAAAGCAAGACCTATGCCAAAGTTTTAAAAAGACTTTATCTTTCTGAAACAAACACACCAGACCTTTAAGAACTATCGTCTTTGCAGGAAATATACCACCACCACCACCACCACCACCACCACCACCACCATCTTCTTCTTCTTCTTCTTCTTCTTCTTCTTCTTCTTCTTCTTCTTCTTCTTCTTCTTCTTCTTCTTCTTCTTCTTCTTCTATTTGTCTGTAAATGGGAAACTCTTCTTCACGGCCTTTTCTTTTCACCATTTTTCTTTTCCAATATTCCTGTATATAAATCACCTTTTTTCTTTCTCCTTAATGCTAGTTTGCATTTAAAATTCCTTGTAGTTTAATGGGAATTATAGAATTCTTAATCTATATTACAAGCGATGGAAACCTTCCTGTCATCTATTTACAGGCAAAAGAATTTCCTAACAAGTCACTTTGGTTAACCCACCACTTACCTGAGGAAAAAGGCCATCATTCCCGTTGAGGTGTGTGTGGAACTTTAAGTAGCGTCATTATCTTATTTGTTCAATATCTGTATCTCATCATGACCCATTGTTACATCAAGCAATCTGTTTTAAAAAATAGCACACATATTAGAAATATTCCCATTTATGCTTTTACATTATGCCTTTAAGAATGTTAACTATTGTTGAATTAGTGTTAACCTAGCCAATAAAAATCTCCTAGTCATAATTTTTTAAATATAGTAGCCCAAATGTCTTTTCTCAGACATTGCATGACCTAGGAAGTTCCAACATGAATCCACATCCCAATTACATCAATAACTTCTTATTCAACTTGCCTGTCATCGGAACGCCAAGATCTGAACACTGAGTGGGCACATGAAAGGGCGCAACGTCCCCTAGAGGAAGGAAAGAGCTATACATCAAGAGAAGATCTGCTTCTGGCCAACCACATTGAACCATGAACACTGGGCAGAGCCTTTGCTCAGAGAGGTTCTGGATTATGGAATATTTTCTACTAGGGCTGGCCAGATAGCTCAGCAGACTAAAGCACCTGCTTAGGCAAGTGCAGGGGGACAGTGTCTTCCTTGTAAAACACCCTTTGCCTGGACCAGAGAAGCAGTTGGTTACACTGAATTGACTTGATTCAACAAAGCCCATTTAATATCAATAAAAATAAGCACATAAATATATTATTCTAAATCTTATTCATTAGTGTCACCTTTTCTAAAAACTGTTCTTAAATTTTATATTAATTGTTGAATTGGGTAACTCATACAGAAAAACTCAAAAGGTACAAGAGAGAATGCCATGGAAGAAGGCTCCATTAGCTTGATTCAGTTACACAGCACTCACCCTAGGAAAGAAAAACCGGAAAACTTGCCTCTTAGCAAAGGAAATGCATTTAGCATTGCTTTAAGTAACATGGGAACTAAATGCTTTTTTCTTTTGGTGGCTTTATTCCTTTTTTTTTTCTTAGTACTTTTAGATTTGAATAAGACAGTAATTTCTCCCATAAGAGACAGAAGAGTAGACCAGCTGAGATCTGCAAAGAACATTAATAAGACTGGAAATAGCAAATTTAAAATCCATCCAACAGAGACCAAATGTCCCTGTAGCACTTTCTCCTCTGCTGATCACAAACACAACACCAAAGCAGGGCCACTGAGCCTGGGCCTCCCTCTAACAAACATATATTATTTAGCTGTGATGTAGGTTTGCACTGGAAGATTTCTATGTTTCTAAGGTTAGTTCTTAAAAGTAACACTCAGACATTCAAGGGCCTTTTCTTAGGCAATAATTTACAAAGGCAATGAGCACTTGATTGCATTTTCTAATCCAATGGTAGAAAATCTACTTGAAGAAGGAAGACTGGGGGTCAAGAGCTACAGACTTTCCTGTAAGCAGCATTTCCCGGTGTTTCTGATCTGCTCTTGGTATTTGTTTGGTTTGTTTTGCTTTGTTTAATTAGATTGCATGGACTTTTCACTCCTATAGAAGAGCATATAAATTTTACTAAAACACAGGAAAAAATATTGGCTCTGGTGTCCTAAATAAACAAATACACCAAACAATGTATCTTGGCCCTATGGGAAAACAGTAGCTTTGCTAACAAAAATTGTGATTATACATTGAGTTTTAGTGACTACAGAGAAATGTTGTAGCATTTCTTATGTGTCCAGCAACCTTTAGTCTAAAGTGATTTTTAAGGGCTGAAAACAAAAAAATGGAAGAAAGTAGCATTAAAAATGTTTTGGAGACAATGACAAATGCACCCTATATGAAGATTTATGAAGCATTTCATGCCAGGCCTACCTGTTTCTTATGACCTTATAACACCAGCCTTGACCAAAAATGACTACATCTTAGCACCAGATGAACACTAAATTGTCTTTGGACAATATCTGAAGACCTGGGCCTTCTTAGGTAATACTTCATGCTAACTTAAATAAGAGAGTACAAAAAGCAAATCATCTCAGGCATTATGAGTTTGCAAATCAGTTCCACAACTTGGTGCTATTTTGTTCTCTGAGCATTTGGTGTAAAGTGCTACAAAACATGAACAATCGCCTACTAAACTTGCATGCACATGCTTAACACAGATTTTTTTTTTCAAAGTACGTGATAATGCATACTGCATATTGGATGGTAAAACTGGGGCCTTAGCTTTCCCCTAGAAATCTGTTTCTCTCTTTTCCTCTTTCCCCACCCCCAGCAGCAATGGCCTTTCCTTGCATTCTCTAGCTTTAAAATATTTTATGAATTATTTCAACTTTGATAAAGTCAATCCGATTAAATCCAAAAGGAGAAAGAGAGTAGCACCTACACATTTCTGGAAGCTTGAATCAAGATAAATCCAATATGACAAAGTGAATTTTGTTATGGAAAACACACAGAATGCATATATAATGTGAAGCTGGGGTGCTGGGCTTTGATAAATAGGACATTACTTATGAATAGTAGGGGATATACAAAACAAATGCATATAAAATTTTAAGGGCAGGCACAGAGCCTGCCTGGCAAGCATGAGGTTGCAAGTTCAATTCCCAGTAACAAAAAAAAAAATTAAAGAATTTAAACTCCAACCTTTCCAGGATTTAAACTTCACTGGAGCATTACTCAAGACAGCAAGAGACACCATTTATGTATGTTATGCTTCAGGAAGCCACACATTTTAGAGGGCAATGTGCAAGTTTATTTAAGCCATTGAGCTTTGCATTTAGCTAAACAAGATCCTAATTCAGAATTGTCAAGGAGAAAATATGTACTGTAGGGCAAAAGTCTCTATCCTTGAAATCAGAAATTTTGGATTCAAATCCTGAACTGGAGTTCAGTCTCTCTCTCTCTCTCTCTCTCTCTCTCTCTCTCTCTCTCTCTCTCTCTCTCTGTATTTATTTATTATCAATGTATTTAACTGTTGCAGGGTCTCACTACACAGCTTGGACTCATGGTGATCCTTCTGCTTTCAGCCTCTTCCCTGGCACTGGGATTATGGGCATACATCACCATTCCCCAACTCTGGCCTGCTCAGCCTGCCCTGGGAGCAGGGCTGGTGTAGCACATGGTGCAAGTGATCAAACCACAGTGCCTGTGCTTGCCTAAGCTTACCCAAGCAGGCATTTCAGCCTGCTAAGTTATCTCTCTGGCCCTGGAATCAAGTCTCTTTAACTGTAAAATAGATACTTGTCCTTTCCAACTTACAAAGTCCTTGTGAGATTCAATGAAATAGTACACTGAAAAGAGATTGAAGTGAGAGTGCTTTTAACATGAAAACTATTAACATTAATCACTGAGAAGTCATTGTGACTATTGAGGATTTCCTCTGGTCTTAATCACTTCAAAAACTATGAAAGACTACAAATTTCTAAAGGAATCATAGGCAAAAAGGATAAAACCAAAAGTCATCACACTACCTGATTCAAAATATACTACAAAGTATAGCAACCAAAGCAGCGCGGTGATGGCATAAAATGGCAAGCACACAGACCACGGGAGCATAAAAGAAGCCTTAGAAATACATTTGCACACTTATGGTCAACTGAATTTTAACAATAAGGGAAAGAAAATATCTTAATATATAATGCATGCTACAAAAACTGAACATAGATAAGCAAAAGATGAAATGAGACCCTGGTCTCACCCCCGAACAAAAATCAAATAAATTGGTAGGAGATTTAAAGATAAAACTTGAAACTATAAACTATTAGAATAACGAATAGTAGAAAACTGGTATTGGTTTTGACCTGGTAGCAACTTTTTGGTTATGAGCCCTGAAGAACAAGTAACACAAAGAATAATTAAAATTACCTCTAATGAACTAGTTTCTATATAGTCAATGGAACAATAAACAGAATGAAAAGACAACTACAGAACAGGAGAAAATATTTAAAAACCATTCATCCAATAATGGGTTAACATCTAAAATATATGTAACTCAAATAATTAAATACAAAGTACATATAGGCTAAAAAGAAAATATATAGCAAAAGGTTTTCATGAACAATTCTCAAAAAGAAAGACATACAGGTGATCAATAGGTCTGTGGAAACATGTTTAACATCACTAATCAAGGGAGAAATGCAAATCAAAACCACTCGTTCTACTTACTTCAAGGTATGTTAGATATGACCTCACACTTGACTATTTTTTTTAAAAAATCAGAGATAATGTTGGTGAAGAGAAAAGGAAACTCTTGCACATTGCTGGTGAGATGTAAATTAGTACAACCAAGATGGAAAACAGTATGTAGACTTTGCAACAAATTAAAAATAGGATTTCTATGTGGTCCAAGAACCCCACTTAGGGCATGTATCCAAAGATATTCATACCTGTGTCAAAGAGGAATCTTCAGGCTGAGGAGATAGCGCGGCAGTCTAAGTCCCTGCCTTGCAAGCGCAAGGGCCTGGGTTTAATTCCTGGTACCACATGCTGAACCGGCTCTGCACTGAGCCAACCACTGAAACCGGGTGTGGTGGTGCATGCCTGTAATCCCAGCACTGGGGAAGCTGAGGCAGGGGAATCACTATGAGTCAGAGCTGCAGAGCAAGACCCTGTATCAAGAAAGAAGAAAGAAAGAAAGAAAGAAAGAAAGAAAGAAAGAAAGAAAGAAAGAAAGAAAGAAAGAAAGAGAAAGATTTAAAAATAAAAAGTATCTGCACTCCCATGTGCATTGCAGAATTATTCACAACAGCCATGGTGCGGAATCAACTTAAATGTATAAAACTGTACAAATGGATAAAGTAAGCAAGCCACCTCTACGTGCAGTGGGGTGCCACTCAGCTTTTACAAAAGAAAGAAATACTGCCATTTGAAACAGTGTAGATCAACCCAGAGGATAATCGGTTAACTGAAATCAGCTAAGAACAGGACAACACCATATGATCTCCCTAATGTCTGGACTCTAGAACACTTCATCTCAGAAGAAGAGAGTAGAATAATGGTTGGAGGAAAAGAAGGTTGAAAAGATTTTTGTCAAAGAAAACAAAATTTCAGTTAGAAGGAGTAAGTTGAAAGGATCTATTGTACCACATGATAACTATGATTTGTAGCATTGTATCATAATCCTAAAAGTTGCTAAGATTGCATGACAAAAATTATAAGTATTTCAGATAATACGTGTATTAATTAGCTTGATTTGGCCATTCCTCAATGTATACATATCTTTTAAAAGATGTTTTACATAATAAAAAAATATACATTTTAATTTTAATGTATGCAATTAAATTATAATTATTTTTTTAACTCTATGCAAAAATTGCCTTCTGGCCAGGATCTGGCTGGGCAAGCTCCTCTACCAGCCTAGGGAATCTGGCCAATCCAAGTTCATTGCTAATAGGCCAGAGGAGCAGCGTGCCAGACACTAATCACATTAACATGGAAGCCTCACTCTCTTCCACCAGATTTGGTGCGGATTGTGAGCTTAGAGTCTACTTTGTTCATCTCTGCAACCCCAACATCCAGCAGAATTAACCCCCAGCAAATGCCTCTGAATGAACTGAAATGAATGAGATGTCTGCTCCAGGCAGAGGACTATGAGAAACATTTTGACAGATATATGAGTCAGGGTTCAAACAGAGAAGCAGAGCCATGAGGAAATACGCATGCACAGGGGGATTTATTACAGGGCCCTAGATCTGCTCTGTTGTAGGAGCTGGTTAAACAGTGTACAAAGACAGTTGCTTTTGGGTTTGATGCTGAAGGCCAAAGCAGGCACAGACAGGTGGTCATGAAGAACAGATAGTCACGAAGGGCTGGTGAGATAGCTCAGCAGTCTAAACCACCTGCTTAGGCAAGCTTAGGCAGGCATAGGGGACTGCGGTTCAATCCCCGGCACCACATGCCACGCCAGTTCCACTCTCTGGGTGGGCTGAGCCAGCCGAGAGAGAGAGAGAGAGAGAGAGAGAGAGAGAGAGAGAGAGAGAGAGAGAGAAGATAGCCATGAAGACAGGGCACAGGACAAAATGGAACCTGCAGGGCTGAGTGCAGTCAGTCCGCAGAAACGAGCAAGAGCCCGCATCCAGGTCCTGCCCCTTCCAGGCTTCTGCCTGTGCAGATGGGTATGCACTGCGGGGAAGCCTGTGCTCACCAGGAGCTATCGCACATCTGGCCAGGGAGAGGAGCAGGAGGAGATTCCGTAGGCCAAGCCACCGCCCCATACCAGCCAGAGAGCCAGCGGGCAAGTGGCAATGCGCACAAGCTACAACAGCACCACACGTTTGTACGGATCTTCCAGCTCTTTGGCATTTGGGAGCAGTTTCATCAGTGTCTTCTAAATGCCATTGCAGTGTGTGTTTCGTGGCCCACCATACAAAGAAGGAAATTCTGAGAATGCGTTATTAGTTTCCTGGCACACGGCATACTCATTGGAGCACCACAGATCTGAAGACTTAGTATTAAGCCATCTTTGGCGTCTCTTTGTTACTTCCTTGCAGCTTGGAACCCACCCATCTATAGCCCTGCAGTCCACGTACAGAGCAGCCAGAAATGTCTGCTGAGGTCTGGACACTCTACACCACCTGGAAAGAGCTTCTATCAGTTTCCTCCTTGTCGACAGTGACAGAGCTCTCAGCAGAAATTTGCTCCTGTGTTCCTGCCTGAGAGGACCATGGAGGAAGGAGGTAAGGACGCCTGAGGCTCACCCTGGCATATCAGGAAGAGATGGGAAAATCAGACAAAAACACACCAAGCCGGCATCCTTGAAGTATTCCTGTGTGTCCTCAACAAACAGGCAAGGTGGAGCCTCCGTCGTGCACTTCCTACAACAGCTCAGGCGGAGTTCAGAGCAGCAGCACTGTATGGTGTCAGGCAGAGGACATTTGCTGCCTGCCACGGGGCGCTGAGAGCCAGGGGCCATTCCCGAACATCCACAGGAGTCGCACTGGGCGCACTTCACAGCTCCTGCCTTCTCGGGAGTCCAGCTGCTCCTCCGTCCACTCCTGGCAGTGGTGCCTCGCTCGGCCGGTGCTCCCACATCTCCTCAGCCTAGAGGCTCTCGCGGAAGTCACACTGCATTGCATCAGAGGACTTCTCCAGTTTGAACTGGAGGAAGGAAGACAGAGATGTCACCTGGGCGGTGGGAAGAGAAGCATATGAAGCTGCATGAATCTAAGGTGCATTAACTTTCTAGAAATTTCTTACACTTTTATGCACAATTAGTAACATACACATAGTATTAAAAGAATGTGCATTCTGAAGTTTTTCAACTATTTAAATGTAAACTGTAAAATAATTAAAATTTATGTTATACTTGTATTTATCTTTTTGCTATTGACTATAGGCATAGACAATAAATTTTAGAATTTGCCTGTCTTTCTTCCATCCAGATTGGGAAGTTGAAGTAGCTTAAAATTTCAGAGTTCTTCTTACTCACATCCCCAGTGCATTCAGAAACCCTGAGCCAGAAACTTTGTAACATAAACTTAATTTCTCCTAAACTTAGCTTCTCCCTTTCTGTCTGTAACATCAAAAAAGAAAAAAAAAAAAAGGATTAATACCCTATGTAGAAGCAGTAATAGTGACCAGTACTGAGAATGTAATTTCTTTACAGTGTTTCAGTCTTGAGTGGCAGATACAGGATTTCCAAAATTTTCTAGAGAGCCAATAATATATATGTTGTGTTAGAGGGGTCAAGGAAAGTCATTCACAGACAAAAAGAAAATTAACATTAATTAAAGAAAACACTGTGGCCATAAAGTAAATAAAATGTGGCTTATGAGAAAAAAAAACATACTTTTATATCTTCCTCCTTTATAAAACATTATTTCCACGCAGTAATATATTTTAAGAGGGTAAAAATCACCTTTTCCTTCTCTCTTCCTATTTCACGTTAGAGTTTTTTCCAAGGTCGTTAGAATGAAAGGATGACAGTAGACTTTCTTATCAACAGCTTGTTCCAACAGATACAATACATGGGTAGGGGATCAAAAAGAGCATGAGAAGCATTTCTGCCAACATTGTTGAAAATATTGAACATCTGCTATATCTGGGATCCTGGGAGTTGTAATTATAATTTTTTGAAATCTGTACACAAGAGTTATAAATATTAGAACTGTAGCCTGTGAAAGCCATGAAATATTTAACTTGTTTGGCAGGCTTAAGCAAAACTCATAAACTTAATTTAAGCAAGCCAAACACTATAGTTCTACCAATTTTATATCTTTCATGTCATTAGTTGGATAAATTAAAGCAAACTATAAAACAGCATAGAGCTTGCCCACTGAAAGCCCTGTGTATATACCAAAAAGGAGCATTGTAAGAGCTAGCTCATTTTGCTAAGGGTTTGCTTTTCACCTCTGCAGTTATCCACCCATGTCAGAGACTTGCATCTTTTGTTTGGGGCTGGGGGAGGAACACTACTGATAGGAAATGGCTTCAGGGTAAATAATAAGAAAAGCAGGCACTAGGCACCTTAAGCAGGTTCCAAGAGCTACAATAAGACCCAAAGGCCACACAAGTGTTGGTTCAATCTGTCAAAAACCCATATGCCAGCCTGAGCGAAAACCTTTCAAATTCAAAAACAAAGGCCTGGAAAATAGCTCTGAGCTGCTGCAGAAGGCAAGCCTGGAGACTGAGGAAACAGAGTCAGCCAGCAATCCATTCTCCTGGGCCATTTCCTCCCAGAGAAGAGTCCTTTGAAAGGAGCCTGGGTGGAGACCCATCCAGCTGCACCCACCTTACAGATGTCTTTTGCAGTTAGTACATGACAGTTACCCAAGCCGGCTTTTGTGCCTGTTTTCAAGTTAAGAGTGCTTATACACTAGTGTCACATTTCTTCACTGGTATTCCTGCCCTATCACTGCCTTAGACCAGCCCCACAATCTGCCTCCGTGAGCAGCTGAGGATGAAAACCTTCTCATCATAAACCCTAAAAGAGAAAAAATATAGAAGATATTATTGAATCTAGCACTTTTATTTACAAGAATCTTTTTTTGCAACTGAGCCTCAGAACGATCCTGTTTATGTGTATGACTTTTGCAAATTAAAATAAAGAGACACAGAAAAAAATGGTAGGAGGTGTGCCAGTCAGTGGTCACACAACGAACAGTGCTGGGTCTGGTGCTGGGGTCTCCTGGCACTTGTGTCAGCACTCCAGGCACCAGAAACAGCCAGCTCCCAGACATCTGCAGGACCGCACTTCTGAGAACCGCAGGTCCCGAGGAGCCTGTGCTGCTTCCGGGCCTCAGACCGCTGCTGCCTCGCAGTCCAAATCTCTGCCGTGGAGCTCCACAGATTCAGTATCTCTATTACAACTTCCTACTCTTCTCCCCTGGCCTTCTCTCTCTCTCTCTCTTAACCCCTACAAAGGACTGAAACCGGCTGTCAGCTCCGGGGCTTGCCGCAGTCACAGCAGCCTTTGTTAACAAGTTAAGAATCTACAGGAATCCCCTCTTTGCTGTCTCCACACTCTGTACTTGAGAGCAATCAAATGGATCAGCTGGAGACCCCTCGCTGTGACTGCATAAAAGAGCAAATGAATGGGAAAGTTCAAAGGAGATATTTCACTGAAATACCCTGCTGGTCCTGTTTTAGTCTGCATTTAAGACAATAATACCCATGCCCAAACAGCCCTCTTTTTCCTTGAACTATAGGATTGCTATCACACAGACCGTCTACACAGGGGAACCAATTCAAGGCAGAACTGAAAGTTCCAACCCAATCAGCCCATGTCATATGTCTGGGGCAGGTCCAGCAGAGCTCGGACTGTGATTTGAAAGAGCCAGTGTACGCGTCCTCGGTGGCCCACACAGGCAGGAGCTGATAGCCCGAGGGTGCTTGAACAGGCGGAGAACAGAAAGGGTTTTTGCAGGCCTGATCTGTGCCATGTATTGTGTGAGGCTTTTTACATGTTTTTAGATTTATTTCTGAAGTAAACTTAGGAGACAGATGTTCATACTACTGTTTACCTGTTAAACAAATATGAAGTCATTTCTTTAGGATTAAAAAGCTAGTAAGTGGCAAATCCGCAGTAACCAGTTCTGATGGGGTCGATGGACACTCAACTCACCATTGAGAACTGTGAGTTCCTACACCTGCTTTAACCTGGAACACAGGGCTTGATGGGAGGGAATAAGCTAATTAGGCTGACGCTCCTCCCATATTTCTGGGACACGTGGAGAGATGCTAACAAACCATGTGCCAGGTCAAAGGGACCCACTGCACAGGGCTGGACCCAACTTTCCTCTCTAGTTCTTCTCCACCTCCACTCCTCCAAAAATAATCACACACCATGGGGACATGGTCCCCGCTTCAGTGCTGAGTGGTGGAGGGCACAATAAAGCCAGGCCAGAGAGCCCAGGACCTCTGCGTTCCACCTCATCTCGTCATTGGTTAAGTCAGAAAGGACCAGAATGAAAGTTCAATGGTTTCAGTAATTTGGCAATGAAATGACTTAAACATCATGATTTAATATTTTTTCCCCTAGGGCCGGCCAGATAGCTCAGTGGACTAAAGTGCCTGCCAAAGGAGATGTCCAGGGTCCAACTCCAGCGACCAGGGTTCAGCCCTTGTGTGCTGTGCCGGCCCACCCCAGGGACACACTGCGATGGCAATTGAGACTGGGCATGGTGGCGTGTGCCTGTAATCTCAGTGCTTGGGAGGCTGAAAACGGGAGGATTGTTATGAGTCCTATCTGTGTAATGAGACCCTATAGAGCCTGTACTACATTTAAAAAAAAAAAAAAACAGAAACATTATTCTTTTCCTTAACAAAGAATAATAAATTCCAATAGCTTTGCAGAAGTGCTCAGCTCCGTTCCAATTCAGAGCTGAGAGCTGCATTTCTGCTGCCTGATACGAAGTCTTCTCGCCCACCGAAGGGCATCTCTGTGGTTGGACTGACTGGCAAGCATGAGCTCGCCAGCATCTCCAGGGCCAAGACTATGTACAGAGACCCCCAAAAGGCAGAGCGGGACTACCTCGCTCCACCACACGTGAGCAGCGAGGCTCCTGGGGGCTCGCACTTTGCCAGTTGTTCCCTGCCTGCACTAGGTGGTGTAGGGTTGGGGAAGGCAGTCACAATTCAGTGATCTTATCCTGAGAAGGCCCTTTCCAGGACAGCTGAATGAAAGGTAAAGCTGTCACCTCTCCAAGATTTTGTAGTAACAGCAGGCAGCTCCACTAGGATTCCTGATCAAGCTACCAGTTCTGGTGGGAACTGCATTTTCCACTAAGATAGTTGGGCTTGTTTGCATGTATTAAGCTACAGTAACCTTGTCAAGAGACAGAAATCCTGCTAAATCAACCCTTAAAGCCTGTTGACATTTGTCCACTTGGCAGATCATAAAAGCCCCTTGAAAATCACAGGAGTAAATGTGTAAACTGCTTCTCAAATTATATGATGTAAACACCAAGAACAGGCCTTCTCAGGATAAGATCACTGAATTGTGACTGCCTTCCTCATGGAACTTTATTTTGTTCTTGGGTTATATGTGAGGTGTTGCCAAGATCAACTCGAACAGAGACAAAGACATATGAATTCAGCCCAAGAGCTGGCTTTTAAGTTCTCTGTCTTCAAAAAGACTGGAGATTCTTTATGAGATGTAGTTTTGAATAAACAATCTTTGCTAACAGGAGCTTTCTCCAAATATCAGTTAAATTTTAACTAGTTGCTTGTAAATGATATGTGAGTGCCAGAAATGGCCTTGGAGTGCTGCAAGAGAAAAACAGAACTAGACAACACTTCACGGCATAAATACACAGATAAAATACACGCTGAAATGGTCCACAGCAATCAGACTGCGAGAGGCTGAGAGTTCAAGATTATTGGCTCAATTGTCTCTGGAGAGACATCTGAGAAGACTTGAAGGGAAACGTACTAAAACAATCATGCACGAAGCAATTGCTGTAACAGTGCAGGTAAATCTCTACCTGAAGCTATTCTAGCTGAATTGAAGCTTAGCTCAGATCAAAACTCTAAAATTCTGTGTATCACAGTAATCACAATAGACCAATTTTAAACCTTTTGCTTTAGTTGTATAATCATTCCTCATATATAAGTTTTCCACAGTAGTAGTACATTGCTTTCTCTCTCTCTACTGTTATACACACTGCACTAGATGCTCAGCTAAAAACAAGCAGCGAGACTCAAAATGGAAAGCAGGATAAATGTGTCCTCCTTAAGTTCCATTCACTTCACTTGTTTTGTGGGTGCTAATTTTGTGCCTGTTCTGTTCTGTGTTAAGTTCACAGAAGTCTTATGATGGTTAAGATACAACCCCTTTTCTGCAGAAGCTGAGTATCAGGGCAAAATCTAGAAGAGTCGACAGGCCAGTTTAGTACAACAGAAGCTCATAGTGAGGCACCATCCCAGGGGGATGATCTAGAGGAACTGATGACTAAGAAGTGAGCCAAGCAGTGACCAAACATAGGAGGCAAACGAAAATGCTTCCTGAGCAAGGAGAATATTAAGTGCAAAAGACAAGAAGGCTGAGAGTATGAGACATTCCTTAGGATATTAGCTGTCAAGACTGATGTTCGTGACATCCAGTAAAGAGTGTACTTTTAAATACTCTACCATGCAAAAGGTAGAACCTGCATAGAACACAAGGTGGATAGGAACAAGTGTTTATACCTATGGGTACGGCCCTGCACTTAAGACATGGTTTGTGACATCGGGGTCTTTATAAACAATTCTATGTTTCAATATGTCTGATTGTGTTTAAATTACACTGCAATATTAAGGATTAAAATAAAATTCATGGGCGCCAGGAAATGGCTTAGTAGAATAAGCACTTCCCTGGCAAGCACAAGAGCCTGAGTTCAATCCCCAATTCTGCCCAAAAAATAAATAAATACATTATTAAAATAAAATTCACTCATCTATTCAGAGGTCTGATCACTGAGATGCAAAGTAGAATGAAATATTCTCAACTTTGTGAGACTCACATATAGTACAGGAAATAGATTTCTAACCATGTGTGTTGTCTGAAACATTATTGAATAACAATACTGGTTATTTAGTTTTGTAAAAAGGTTTAAAAGTGATTTTAGTCATTGGGTTGAGTAGTTTTTGAATGAGAAATCCAAACCTACTTTGAAATGCTTTCTCTTTCTTAATCAAAAATAGTATCTATCCTTTAGTGCTAAGTGAAAGTCAAAATGCATTTCGATCCGTGATTAGTGCAAGTTAGTTCAGTACAGTTCCTTAGCCTGGCCCTTGCGAGTCTCTGCAGAGCCCAGAGATAAAGAGGAAAGAGTCCTGGGGCAGCTGGTGAGCAGGCGGACAGCAGCAGACAGCGAAAGGAATCCGCCTGGGAGAAAAGTCTGAAAAAGAGGTAACTATCTCTGACAACTAGACGTTCAAGAAAAAGGAAGGGGCAGAGGACTAAAATAAGAAAGAAAATCTGACTAAGGAAAAAATTCTCAGTTATACCTTAACTTCTGCTTAACCTAATTCAGGTTAGTCTTTCTTGAGAGCCTCTCATATTAACCTGGACCTGTGGACTCTTTGGACTGCGTTAAGTCTTTGCTTTGTGGGCTGGGAATAGCTCAGTAGAATAAGTGCTTGCCTGGCAAGCGTAAGGCCCTGAGTTCAATCTCTGATACCACAAAAAAAAAAAAAAAAAAAAAAAAGTATTTGCTTGGGGGTGGGGGTGAGGTGGGGTTCTGCCCTGCATCGTGGGGGTTCTGTTTTCACTGGATGCCACAAACATCAACTTGGACAGACAAAACATATCTCTAAACAAAGGACACAAAATTCAGAGCCACTGATTTAAACCAACAGGGATGAGAAAGTAGGACATAGTCATGTAAGACAATGAGAAAGATCTTCACTGTAAAATGGATTGTAATTCTGCTACTGCGGCCAAAATGTTTCACTTGAATAATCTTTAGAGTCTCTTACATGGGCACACACGCAAGTGAAATGAATTTTTCTCTGATCATTTTTGTATTGTGTCAGTATAAAAAAATAAGTTGCGTGCTGTATAATAGAAGAATTAAATGAAATTCTAAATCAGCTTCCTGAGGTTCTGGAGTAGTACCATATCTGTGCTAGAAAAAACAATATATATGCATGTATATATCATCAAAATCCAGAAGCACCTCATTTTGATAGGAAGTACTTTGTGATGATTACCTAATAGACAGCATTTGTTGAAATGCTTTTAATAGACCTTTTTTATCACATGCAAAAGAATTTCAATGCTAGTTCAGTCTCCTGTTTCATTCTGTCATGAATCAATTTGTAGAGACATTTAGAAGTCAATAATCCACTGCAGCTTTGATGACAGGTGATTAATTTCTACATTTTAGAGACATAATAAGATTTAGCAATAAAAAGGCCTTGAAGTAACCTACCAAACAGTTTTAATCTCAGCCTTGGGACTGTTGCTAAATATGAATGCGTGTACACAAATGTGAATGATTTAAGTTAGTAGGTTTTATTGCAGACTCCTTGTGTTTTCATATTAATCTCGCTTTACAATCAGGCTATCTATACAATCAATTTATGTTGGATATTTTTTCCAACACAATGCTTGAAGGGAGGAAGGGGGTAGCAAATTATTTACACACAAAGGGTCTGTTCTACAGAAGAAGTCATTTTCATGCTCGTTGCTGAGGGGATGACTGATTTTATTGGTGTAGCAAGGAAAGAGAAACAAGCAGGGAAGGTGGCCTTCACAAGTTCCAGTGGGACAGGCGCGGGAAACGGATGGCGACAGGCACTGAGTGACGACTATCGCTGCCTTCTCGACGGCCAGCTTCTCTGCTCTTCGAGATGGCCTTCTTCCTCCTTTCTTATTTTTAAAACCAGCAGAGGCTTCAGAGTAGTATTCTCCTTATCAAATGCTCTCTATCAGTTCCAGATCTAATAAAATAAGTAAAGCTAATCTCACTAGAAAGAGAAGGGTTTTCCTTCTACTACCACAGAGGGATGATGGTAAAATTGAAATGTGGACGTTTATTTAATAAATTCATCAAAAGCATAGAGACTTACTTGCGACAGTTCAGCTTAACTGTCGACCTGACGGCCTGGGAGCCTCCTGGGGAGCCGTGAGCGTGCTCGAGCGGCCGGCTGGCTCACGGGAAAGAGCGTGGGTGCCACATCTGACCCCTGGCCCCTTCCTGCCCAGCTCTGCTTCTATCTCTGCCTCCTGGCTTTGTAAACTAAGCAGCTTCCGCCATGAAGTTGCTGCCTTTAGAGCCAGCCAGCCACGGACTAAAATCTCTGGAACAGTGAGCTAAATAAATCTCTAATGCCTTGAATTGTGGGTGTCAGGAGTTGCACCCAACAGTAGGAAAACTGACTTGTACGCTGGTGTTCTACATAGTTTCTTATTTCTGGTGATAAATGATAAGTTCTTTGAAAATACGAAGAACTTCTAAGACAGATGCTCCCAGCTCACTCATGTTGGTGCCGTACTTCTTAAGTCTTGGTAGCTTGATGTTTAACTTTGGTCTGATGTCTTTATCATGGAAGAGGAGGATCACCACTGAAAGTCTTTATGGAAAAATTGTTCACAAGAAAGTAACTAAACAAGCAAAGGTTATTTGAAGCCAGGGCTATAGATCAGCAGCACAACACCTGCCTGGCAAACAGGAGGTCATGAGTTCGGTTCCCAGTACCCACCCCAAAAACAAAGACCAAGAAAGGCTATTTGATACATCTGCACAAAACAAAAGCCAGCATACTTCTTGGGAGATCCCAGAACAGGACACAGATACAAAATTAAAAGAATTCTCACACAACCACAACCACCATCCCCCCTAAAAAAAAAATCAAGGTCACCTACCATTATGGCATTCTTTTGCTTTCTTAGCTACCATGATCCAGCTTTCACTTCTGTCACTATTCTCCTTGTTTCAAAGATTAGACATTTGTTACTACCATTAATTTTTTGGTTTTCTTAATCCAAATTTGAAATATTTGTCATCACAGTGCTTCTCAAAACAGTTCTTTCTTCTTTATTCTCTGAGTTAGGATACCAAGAGTGAGGCATCTCGGCAGCTGGCAGGTGGGCTTTGCCTGTCCTGTTGCCCTGCCTCCCCACCCAGCCACACATGCTCAGTGCTGCCTCCAGAATGGCCTTTCTCACATCACTTCTTATTTGCCTGTCTGTCTTCTTTCTCTATTCTCTCACCTTGTGAAGGGGCAAGTCTCAACAATTAACACATGGACATTGTAGTAGAGGCTGGGAACTTCAAATGAAGACCTGGTGTCTTCATTTAAATAGCTCAAAATCTATCAAAGACAGATAAAACAGGCATAAAGAACCAGCAGTGTGGTAAGTGCTATCAACAGGTCTGAAAGGATGTACTCACAAAATGCAGTATGTGTCTCGCCAAAGTTATTATTAGTACTTCCTGAGGAGAAAAAAAAAATTAGCAAAAAACAAGTGTAACATCCAGTAGTAAATTGTACATAGAAGATAGAGATAGATAGATAGATAGATAGATAGATAGATAGATAGATGCATACATACAATAGAATCTCATCCTTATTCTCTTTTTCTTTTCATTACCCGCCATCCTGATTTTATTCCTTCTCTTCTCCTGCAAACTTCTTTAGAGATTGCTCTGTGTTTGCTGCTTTTCCACTTACCCTTCAGAGTACTAAAATGACATTCTTTCTCCCACTTTCAAAGATAAGGGTCCTCCTGAATGCCAAATTCATCCCTTTCTGGATTCATCTTGAACTTACAACCTTTGTGGATGTCATCATTTTGAAAACTTTACTTTCTTGACTTTGACACACACTCAGATTATCTTGTACGCTTTCTCTTATCTCTCCTTGGTAGGCACTGTATTTTTACTTTTAAAGATTTACTCACTAATAGGTCACTTTTGTGCACTATCCATTGGCGAAGGGGAACATCATTCCCAGGGTTATAACAGAACTTATCACCCTTTCCCCATCATCCTTCAGCCCACACTTCCTTCCTGACATCTGCACTATCATATCTAGTTACTGAAGAGCAGCTCCCAGTGTCATCTCTAGCTACCTACAGACTCTCTATCCATGGGACACGGCATATTATTTTTATAGGGAAAGAGGAGATAAAAAAATTTAAAAGTAAAGAATGTGCCTCACATACATTAATCAGACCCATTAGGAATATACCCAGGAGCTATATAAGATGTCCAACTAGGATAAAGGAACATAGTACACTAGTTCACGAATCTTATAAAAAAGGGTTTGGAGACCACAGAAGTAGAGTAATGTTCCCCTGAAGACAAGTCTGTGGGTTTATTCCAGGAGGAAGGAGACATTTCTTTTGTCCTATAAATTACAAGATCATTTTTGTTACTTTTTTCATTCAGGAATCAAAAGATACAAATTCAAGAATATACATTGGGTTTCAGAAATTAAGTTGCTCTCATGAATCCAATCAAAATTAACAATCCCCTGAGTATCTGAGCCCATCAAAATGTTTGGCAATTTTCTCTCACTCTTCTTTCAAAACTTCTTGTTGGTCAGGTAGATTTAAACATACACAAAAGTGTGCTTGCTCATCTCCCTTTTGCTTAAGCAGAATACCTAGCGTGTGCTGGTATTTTCTGCAGTAAATTCTCCATACTTTGTATATTCACTTATCTACACTTCAGAACAACCTGATGAGGTAGACAGTTTTGTCACCTTAATTTTTGAGGAAACTAGAAAAGAAAGAACATAGGTAATTTGCTCAACATGTGTCTAGATTTGAGTAAGCATGCAAATGCCTCAGATTCGACATAATTTGAAGGGAGCTATAAAAATAAGTTATAAATATGAAAATCTACATAAACTAAATTCATTTTTACTTGAGGTCCAACCTAATGGCCCACTGTACTGTCCTCCTGGTCCCATTTCCAAGGAAAAGATTTCCTCACTAATCACCACACCACCAATGTTCATTCAGACTTTCTGTCCTTTGATTGATGTATTCTTGCCCATCTAGAATGCCCTTAGTCATCTTTTCCTTGTCCAAATTTTTCTTCCTTGAAACTCAACCTTTATCCTTAACTAGCAACACCCTTTGTAGTCATAATAAATATTATCATTGATAGTTCCTTGTTCTTGGATTATCATCATGCATTCAACTTTCCCAATAAATTAGTCACTTTCCCATCATCAGAGAGAAATAGCTGACACAGACAACTTCAAAGAAGAGGGGTTTCTTTGGGCTCACAGCTCTAACGGGTTTAGTCCACAGTCAGCCAGCTCCAGGGCAGAATCAGCGTAGCAGAGGTTCCTGTTCATCACATGGTGATCAGGAAACAAGGAGAAAGGGGCATCCAGGTAGAGAATGCATCCTTCCAAGCCATGTCTCCATTAAACTGCCCTCCCAACTAGGTCCCACCTCCATATGTGAGACTTGAGTGGAATATTTTAGATCTAAATTTGATACACAGTCACAATACGATTATCATGAACACTGAAAGCCATCTCTGTGGTTCTTCTCCTCCATAATTTCATGGTGACCAGATAATTACGTGATGAATAAATACTTGCTTGAGTACTTAACTGGATGTGGAACAATCAGTAGTAATAAAAAGATAAAAATAGTAAAAAAATGATAAAAGTTATTTAAAAAGACTCTTGTACAAGATGTGTTATTAATGTAAGAACTCATCTCAAATGAATAGAAACAAGACCGTTTCTGTCAAACAGCATTCTCCCCTTGTTCATGGTGAATAAATTTGAAGACCCTTAGTGGATACTTGAATCCACCCATAGTACCAACCATATATAGATTTTATATATATAATTATATATATTATGATATATGTGTAGGGGAAAACAGTATATATATATATATATATTATTTTTCCTTATACATACATAACCATAATACATACACATACCTGTGTGTAAGGGTTAGCTGATGAATTAGACACAGTAAGGGATTAAAAGTAATGGATATAATTAAAGATATTAAGTATAATAAAATAGCAAAAATTATGTGAATGTTTGCTCTTCCTCAAGAGTTAAATATTATAAATATTCCTCAAATATTAATATTTTCAGAACACAGTTGACTATAGGTAACTGAATCCATGAAAATGAGACCACAAGTAAGACTTCTCTAGCTTCAGAATCTTGCTCAAGTCATTTTCTATTGCTCTAGGCTCCATGAAGCTGATATTAAAAGGAGAGAACTCAACATTGACAGAATACTCACTGTGTGCAAAGTCCCCGCTGTGTATTTTGAAGTACAGTATCACAACCAAATCATACTACAGACCTGCATATTGTTACCAACCCCATCTCTAGCTTCCTGAGAATATTTGCCTCCTCTGCACACATGGCTTGGGGTTGCTGGGCCACTTGCCACGCTGAGGAGGGCACAGGCTTTCCTTTGACAGAGCTGACTGCCACTTCTGAGCTGCTTCTGCACTTCTGGACTGTTTAATATTGGAAAAGAGTCTCAACCTCTCTGTGCCTCTGTTTTCTCATCTGAGCAATGAGAGTAAAAAGTAGAAGGTTGCTAGAAAGATCAATCCAAATATTTCATACAAAGTAGCTGAAAATAGGTATTTAATAAATATTGTTTTTATCCTCATGTATAGAAATATTCTAGAGAATATTTACACTCAATATGTATACAATAGGAACACATATAGTATATATACACAAATAAAATAAAATCAAATTTAAGTAACATAATTTCACTATTCCTATAAGAGATGAAAGGATGTGAACACAGTACATATGATACAATTATAACATCAAAACTATTTGATAACCTGTAAAATTCTTAATTTAATAGTTATGAAAGGAAAAATACTTATTCTATTTTATTTTTCAATTACTTGTTTTCATAACACACACATAGACAATTGAGACAAGAAAACTATTTAAAAGCAAAACTAGCCTTCCTATCTGTTCTTTTGTTATTTTTTCTGATTCTTTCCCTGATCGCAGGTAGCAAGAACATATATCAAAGATGGAAACTCCACTGAGACAAAAGGATGATGTTTGCTGTGTTAACTTCAAAGAGCTATCGCAGCACAGCCACATCTGTAATGAAATGACAGATGACTGTTGTTTTTTTTTCACCAATGTCAAATCATCATAAAATACAGAGGAGAAGGATGGAATCAAATCTTGCGGTCCTCGAGATCTGATATGAAGTCTATAACCAACCCTGTACAAGATAGGAAGCTTTTTACAAGAGGACAAACACACTGTGCGAGAATGAATCAAAGCAAAGGATTAGATAATTGAAGAGGTGACAACACATCAGATCGCGGGTGGCAGAGTGAGGTATGGAACAGGAGTTGCCTGCCCAGTAGCACACAAGAAGAGTTACGACATTTATGCATTTTCATTTCCACAGGTGGGAACCCCAAATCATTCCATGGGCTAGCCTCTGAGTACCTGTAATCCAAGCCTGCCAAGGATCCAGTGATATACTCTTGCATCCTCAGACATAGACCTAGCACATTTTCAACAATATTTCTTTGGTTTTAACAAGATACATTTTAAGTCTAAATAACCTGTAAATTCAAACCTTATTTTCTATGTATAAGATATATGTGCTGATAGGTTCTATTACACACATTTATAGATCCAAAAAACATCGTAAGATCCCTGACTCTGTGCGGGCTTGGGAAGGTCATGACGCCGTGGTTTCCCCTTTCTCCTAGCCAGAGTGCTCTGCTGTATGCTCTTCTTCCCTTCACTTATTTGATGAGAAAGTGAGACTCAGAGACAGTAAGTGACTGACCCAAAGCGGGGAATTTCGGAATGCTTCTCCCAACCGCATGGAAGACCTAGCTGCAGCTGCCGAGGGACTGCAGGCCTGGGAGTGAGCTGAAGCCTGAGTTTAGCTACAGCATGTGTTTTTTGTGCACTACAGTCTTCTGAATAAGGATCTCACACCACAAGTTTTGAGCCAATTGTTCAGCTTTTGGCTGAAAGTTTTTTCTATTTTATTTCAAACAATGGATTTGTCCTTTTAAAAGACATTGCAAACTTGATTATTTTCCAACTCCATCTTTCACAATATTTGCAGTTTTCCAAGTTTCCCTCTCTTAGTCATTAGCAAATGAAAGAATAGTATAAGGCTAAAGGCCTAAGAGCAATCTAGCACCCCAGAAAAAGACAGCAAGACCCCAACATAGAGTCTGACTCCTCTAAACAGATCTTTATTCCAATTTTAAATTATCTTCTTGACCTTAAAGACAATGCTCTGTGGGAGAGAGATGCCTAAAACTGCTGCTCTTCATAATTCAGTTGAGTTATGAATTTAAAATTTCCCACAAAATACTAATAAATCCAGACCCACAGACAGTGTAGGAAAGCTACAGGAAGTGTTTCTTTCACATCCCAATGACTTTGCACCCTTAAAAAATTTAATTGTTCAAAGCCCATAAGATCTCGAGTTACTAGAACTCTCTAAAAGTAACCAAATGCTTCAAGGAAAATCAGCATTATGACCTAGGAAGATGACAAGGAAAGGTCAGACAGGATGAGTCCCTCAGCATGGGCTTGCTGCTGTTTAGTCTTGAAGAAAAAATGTTTTGAACTTTTGATAGAATTCATGTAGGAGGTCATGAAGAAGAAGTGAAGTAAGTAAAACCAAGCTAACACTGCTCCTCATTCTGGCAGCCTTCAAAACTTCGTACTATAAATCTCTGGGTGCTTTCTTGCTTCACTTGAAAACTAGGCTCTTCAACTAAGATGTAGAAACTTCCTCTTATGATTTGGCTTAAAAACAGACCTGGTTATGTAAGCACAGTGTTACACATTTATAATCCCAGCTACTCCAGAGACTATGGGAAAAAGAAGAGTTCAAGGCCGGCCTGGACAACTTAAGAAGAAAATCAAAGGGGCTAGGAGTATAGCTCAGTGTAGAACACTTGGTTGGCATGCGTGAGACTCTGAGTCCAGTCTGCACTATCACAAAAAGAAGAAAAAGATAAACTAGGAAAAGGAGGAAGAAGCAGTGGGAAGATGGAGCCTAAAAAATGTATTGATCTAAAATTAAGTTGTTCTCAATTTATTTCACTTGGAATGCTGAGTAGAAGTTTGCTGGCATTAGGATAGTTCCTTATTTGTACATAAGATGGATTTGGTCATAATCCTGTGTGGGGAGAAAAACCCGCATAATATAATAGTGATTATATAGAATAGTCACTATTCTACTGATTATTTCAGTAGAATAGATCACACTTTACTAAACAATGCTAAAGAGTGAATGGAACTGAAAGATCCCTCTTAAAAGAAAAGAAAAAAGCACCATAACAATAATGCAGTAAGTTAATAGCAAGGTCCTCCTCCATGCCGTGGCTATCACTGCACAGACTCGTGGCATTCGGAACCCCAGGCAGATTTGAACCCAAACAGTCAGAGAGTGAGTCATTCTCATTCCTCCAGAGTCTAAAAAGGAATTAACACACCATAGGTTCTAAATACAAATTAGATGCAGAAATAAATGACTGTCTCTGTTTCACCTCTTCATTTTATGTATAAAACACATAGAAGCTAAAGAATTTGTCCTGGATTACTAACAAACTAAAACTAAAATTCAGTGTCACATTTCGCATGATGCAGGGGTTTTTTTGTTGTTTTGTTTTTCTTCTGTTTTGGAGACAGAGTCTTGTTTCTGTGTTCAGGCTGGCCTGGACTCACTACATACACAGCCTGGCTTTGAACTCTGGGAGATCCTCCTGCCTCAGCCTCTCAAGTTTTGGGATTCCTGGTGTGCACCACCAAGCCTGGCTTGCCCACTTTTAGTTTGTTTGCTTACTTGTAGAACATTTAAGTCTCTATCAGCTTACCTCAAAAATGCCTTTGAGCAATGTGTTCCAAAGGCACCCAATTATAGAACTCACCTGATGTATTTATTAGAAATAGAAGTTTCCAGACTTCTGCCTGGAGACTATCTCTATCTGTCTAGGACAAGTCTGGGGAGAGTGCTCTCCCTTGCCTATCACAAGTACAATGAGTTCAAGGTCAACAGGAGAAGGCAAGGAGCCTGGAGTGGTCCCCTTCAGTTGCAGGAATACAAGATGCTTTGTTTACCGCTGGGAGGTCAAAAGCCCTAGAGGAGCTCGGAGGAAGGTGAGTTTGAGGGCAGAAAACACCTGGAGGAGACAGCACTCACTTTTGATTCATTAATTGAATTTGTAGGAAGGCAGCTGCCCAGCAGGCCTTGCAGCAGCACATGACTCGCTCCACTCTGCTGTTTTTTATCAGAAGAAACATGTGACCTAAGGGCAGGCTGATGGGTGTACACCGGCCAGCATTGCACCTGTCTATGATCCGTATCATTTATGTGGCCATGGCTGTCCTGTGTACTGTCCATCAGAAAAGCTCGGATAGAGATACCTATTGCTGAGTGGATTAATAATGGCTTTTTCAGCCATTATTAATGGTACAAGAGGATGATTTTGATATCCCTCTTCTGGGATGAGCATCTATTCTTTCTGCATTATGGATACTATAAAGTACTTTATTGTGGGTGTTAGAAGGGTGTTAGAAGACAGAAGAAGAAACCATGACAGAAGAGAATGGAATGCAAGATTTTCCAGGCCTAGATGCTAAAACCCCTGAGAAGAATAAAACCTGGTGAAAGAAAGTCAACTCAGTCATTGTGGTTGCAGCCTGACCTCTGTATCCCCAAAGGAAATGGATGTGGAACTAAACGACATGCTTAAGAGGATTCGTGTCTTTTTGGTTTTGGTTTTTATAAACCAAATTCATATAACCCAGGACTGTAAATTCCGTAACACTGTACAATCGCTGAAAGCAAGTTGCACTGAGGCCAGGGCAGCACGAGCCTGGCACACGGGAGGTGCTCACTGCACGCTGGAGGGTGGGTGGAGGATGCTCTCGAATACTTGAGAGATGAGCGAAGTCATGCCTTCAAATACCTTGGACTTTTTCTGTCTTCATGAGCCAAAATTATTCTAGGTCTTGACTGCAGGGTGAGTTTCAGAAGTAACCCACAGGGTAGAAGCCAGTAACCCCCCTCATAAAATCAACAACACATTAAATTTTAATCAAAGAGCAATGTGTTAGTTTACAAGAGCTGCCATAACAAGGAGCTATGAGCTGGTTTGTTTAAGAAAGGACATTTATTGTTTTGCAGTTCTGGGGAGTAGAAGCCCAAATCTCACTGTCTAAGCACTAGAGAAGAATCTGTTCCATCACTCTCCTCTTCTGATGGACTGCTGGCCACTTTGGGCATTCTTTGGATTGCAACCACACTACTCAGCATCTACTTGTGTTCATAGGATGGTGGTGGTGGTGGTGGTGGTGGTGGTGGGTGTGTGTGGGTGTGTGTGGGTGTGTCTGTCTGTCTGTCTGTCTGTCTGTGTCTGTGTGTCTGTCTGTCTGTCTGTCTGTGTCAGAACATTTCTCTTTTCTTTTAAGGATACTAGCCGTACTAGAAAGACCTTATTCCAACTTCATTACTTCTGTAAATAACCTTCTGTGTTACTGTGAATCAGAGTTTCAATATATGAATATGGTGGGGGACACAATCCAACCTATGAAAATAAGCCTCACCTAGAACACATATTATCTGCAACAAAAGAAAACTAAATTATTTCCTGATGATGATAAACCTCTAGGTTTGTACTTTTTATAATAATGACTTAATGGGATATATACAAAAATGAAGTTCAGCGCATTTCATGCAAGAACAAGTACCCTTATGAGGAAAGAAAAGACAAAAGACAAATGTCCAACAGAAACTTTGAAGAGCTTAGATATGCTATATAAATCACATCCATTGGGTGACTTATAAACATCCAGAGAAAAGATCAAAGTCACCATTACAGTAACAATCATGGGATTTAGCATTGGGTTCTAGGAAAGAGACATCAAACATAGCCTTTGAGTATACACGACTTAAGGAAGAGAAAATTAAGATAGCTAAATGCTAACTTCTACATTCAAAAAGTTCAGGGAAAATAGAGTCGTGCTTCCTCAGTCTTAGATTCTAAAAGGAAAATAGACTGAGAATGGAGGGACTTAAAAATTTATTTCACTGCCCACCAACCATAATTCATCTGGGCAGGAACAAAAAGAGGTAGACATCCACCAGCCTTTGATATATAACCTAGGGCCGTGTATTTAAACTAATGACAGAGTTCTATAGATGAAGAATATATTAGAGGCAGAGGGTTCCTTAAATATCTTCAATATTCAATTAGAATTATGCAACATTTAAATCCCTCTCTCAACTGTACCAAAACATATGTAATGCCTAGAAATAAAATAAGCATAAAATATATAAAATCTCCATGCACAGAGCTACAAAACGCTTTTGAGCAATAAATAGAGAAACATTCCAAGTTAATGAGGTGATTCAATTCTGCAACAATATCAATTCTTTCCTAATCTACAAATTTAAGACTACAGCATCGAAAATACTAATAGAGTTTCTTGACAAAGTGAATCTAAAGTTCATTTGGAAGAAGAATGTGCCAGTATAACCAAGAACAATTTTAGAAAGAAAAATTGTGTGAGGATCTGCCCTGGCAGATCTTAAATGTATTTTTGTAAAGCTACAATAATTACAAGAGTTCAATGAACTGCAATTGCACGCCATAGCACAATTTAATATGTGACTGGCCAGAAAAGCTGCAGCAAACTCACTCTGTATTTTCAAAAGTATGAGAGTACTACAAACTAGAGTTTCTCCGCAGAAGGGAAGTGCTATAAATTGAGTCGCTTCCATGGTAGAAATGCCGAGTTTTTTCTCCTTTATAACCAGATGTGGTGGCGCCTGCCTGTAATCACAGCCACTTTGGAGGCTGAGGCAGGGGGGATGCAAACTCGAAGCCTGCCTGGGTCATTTATTGAGACCCCCATCTCAAAATTAAAAAGTTTTTGAAGTTCAGCAATAGAGCACTCGCTGAGCGCTCTATACTCACTCTCTGTACTAGGCTCTAAATTCTTTTCCTAATCTTCATTTAAAAACAAAAAAAGCAAAATTCTGAAAGTTTAGGAAAATGTGTCAGGCAACTGTGATCTTAAAACATATTCATCGTAGTCCTTGACTTCATCAGAGTGCGTTTAGGCTTCCTGGCAGGCAGGCAGGAGGACAGAGGAGTGCGCTCAAAGTTTGCAACTCCGAGGACCACGTGAGATCACTGGTGGTGCAACTGGAGGGGAAGGCCAGCCACGGGAAGTCCCCTCCGCAGTGACTGCAGCGGCTGGGCCAGAGGTTGACACGGCACAGCAGCGGTAGAGGAGAAGAGGCGACAAAAGAACCAAGAATTATATAGGAGGTGGAACTGTCTTTATGATCAATGGCGGTTAAAGTAAAGAATCAGAGCTGGGGAGATAACTCGCTGGTGTAAGCGTCTGCCTGGCAAGCACAAGGTCCGATTTTGATCCATGGTACAGATAGCTCAGTGGCTTAAGTGCCTGCCTGGCAAGCACAAGGTCCTGAGTTCGTTCCCCAGTTCCAAAAAATAAAATAAGTATGAAAGTCCGAGATAATTCTTGAATATTTAATCACACAGCAACGGATGATAAAAAATTAAGGTGGGTCCAAAGGAGAAAGATAATGATTTTACAAGGTAGGTTTTTATTCTTTGGGGGAAAATCTGCATTTTTATATATTTGGTACATTTGTTTTATGCACTAGGGCTTGCCGTTTAATTTTATTTGTAAAAGTATTCCCTTGCTTCAAAAAAGGAATGAAAACTTATGACCTTAAGCAAAGGTCCTTGTACAGATATTCCAGTTCTCATTTTGGAAACGTGAAAATGACCTGCTCATAAAGTTGTGCAGTCCTCATCTCTATTCCCAATCAGCATCAAATGTGAGTATTTTAGCTCTAGGACTTGTGACCTCAGCCTTGTACACAAGTCACTAAACCACATGCAGCACAAAACGTCATGCATCATTCAACTGGTCACCTGGTTAGGACCTTGAAGCTGTGGCCCAACTCTTTGATCATGCAAGACATGGAATCTCAAGTATTCATCCTGGCTCATACTGGCAGGAGTTCAGTGACAGAACACGGAATAGAACCCATTAAAGTAAACCCATCCCATCTCACCACAGAAGCTAAACAGGCAGTAGAATTAGTAGCATTTGGTGACACTTTCAAAATAAGGTGTTTTATTATCATTATTATTGTTATTATTAGAACCAATTAACCAAAACTCACAACTTTGTAAATTAGGACTAAGACTCCCTCTGTATAGATCAGCAAGCATTTACAGAGAAAAAGTAACTTGCCCAAAGTCACAGTTAGTGATAAACTTGAACTCAGATCCTGAAACTCCGAATTCTTTCCCCTTGTTATGGTTTGTGTCCAGTTGTCCCCTCAAAGCCTCAGGCAGTTGTGGCGCAGGGGTTTCTAGAATTTGAGACTAACTCATTATCCACCGGGATTATGGGTCTGAGTACTGCAGGGATTATGGGTGTGAATGCTACCCCCAGCCTGGGGCAGAGAGCCTGAAAGTAACAAGAGTGAGACAGACAGACAGACTTGCTCTCTGTTGCCATGGTTGCTGCTACTCCTCCATTTTGCTCGTGCTCTCTGCTGCCCCGTAAACTGCTGCCCTCTGCCATGTGCCGCTCTGCCTCTGAGCCAGCTAAGTAGGGACTGAAACCTCCAGAGACTGAGAGCTAAATAAACCTTTCCTTCCTTCATTTTGGGTGTTGGGTATTTGTCCCAGCAATGAAAGAAGAGCAACTGAGACACCCCTAACGTTATCAACTAAATGAGATCACACCCACACACAAGCGCGCACACACACACCATTAGTGCTGTCTTTAGAGACTGATGCTACATTTCACAAAGCCCTGTTGCAAGACAGCAAAAAAAAAAAAAAAAAATACACATGATTTGTGTATCCTATTAAAATCAAAATTTTAAAGGTGCTTACCTAATACAATTGCCTTAACATCATAGATTACCTTTAACACTCTCCTTGCCCTAATGTATTTGACCTCTATTCATAGAAAATGAAACACAGCTCTCAGGATTAATTTTTGGATCTCTTTATTCAAACTAAAAGATGAGCCCATGTTGAATTTCTGGGTGTCTAATATTTATGCCTGCGGCACAGTCTACGTAGCAAGTGTCAACACCAAGTGTGTGCTAGTGTTGCAGAAGCTCAGCAGGTGTTGGGTGAAGAACCAGCACCGCCCGAAGTCCTGCATAATACCAATACTTCGGAGAAACACTGGTTTACTGTATGCATAGCACTCATTTAGACAGCAGTTGTATTCCACAAGATTGTTATTCTTATTGTGATTGCTAAGACTGTTAAGATTATACAGTATTCCTTAAATAAATGCTCTTTGAGTTCATAAAATTGGTGCCAACAATAGCCTCCAGGCAACTTCCTTCCCATTTGCAAGATTAAGCAATTCGTCCAAATCACTGAAGCCTAGAGCCTCGTCTAGCCAGCAGGCCCGAGCGCAGCATGGGTACCCTACGTGTCTGCGTAGCAAGCGTCACAGACATGTGACGTCACAGCTCTGGCACACGCTGGGGCTGCATCTGCAGCCTTGCAGCTCAACGTTTCTGTGCCTCGGTTTCCTCACTGCTAAGCAGCCTCAGTCACCCTCAGCCCGACCTCACTGTTGTTATTAGGGCTACCCTGATCTGTATAATGCAGACAGAAGTATGACTGGCACAAAGTAAATGTGGGCGAAATGTTCACAGTGAAACCAGTTTTGTGAATTAAGCAACTCACTCAGTCTTTCTGAGCTCGCTCGCACGCTTTGCCGCAGGAAGTAATTGCATAACCTCTAAACTCCAGTGAGTCGTGGTGAGTCATATACAGAACAACAGTGAATAGCTGCTTCCTGAATAGCTAGGCAAATTGTGCTTCTAACCTGCGTGGAGTTCAAGTCACCTGTTCAGGGGATCATTAGAAGAGACAATTGTGTAACATAGGAAGGAAAACAAAAGGCAAAATAAGAGTACAGCAATTAGAAATTAAACCTGAAAAGACTGTATTATGGGATTGTGGTGGTTTGAAGCTTGAGTTTGCAGAACAGCTTTGGCCTTAGTCAAATGGGGCTCTCTCCCATCCATGTGACCACGGAAGGATGGCCTGGGCTCACCTTCTCCACCTCCATTGCAGTGTGACTTCAGTCAAGCACAGCTTGCAGGTGCTTGGTGGTGACATTACTCATGCAAAGGACAGGCATAGCACACAAGGCTCCCAAGGTTCTGGTGATGTTCAAAAAAATGCTTATGATGTATATGAGGAAATTTTGCAATTTTATAATAAAATCTCCTATCAGTTCACAAATAAATACAAAGATGTATTAAGTGTGTTGTGTGATGCCTAATTTAACTTGATTCCTTGTTTTGTCAGGCTTACTATGCTTAAATTGCATAAATATAATATAAACGTAGAATAATTATACATGTTCACAACTCACTTTAGTTTTATTATTATTATTTTTTTTAATATATTTGGTTGTTACAGGGTCTCACTATGCAGCTCAGACTCATGGTGATCCTCCTGCTTTCAGCCTCCCCAGTGCTGAGATTACAGGTGTGTACCACCATGCCCAGACTCTATGGCCGGCTCACCCTGCCCTTAGAGTGGGACCAGAATGGCATGTGGGGCCAGAGATTGAGCCCCAGTCCCTGTGCTTGCCTAAGCTTGCCTAAGCAGGCACTTTAGTCTGCTGAGCTATCTCGCCAGCTCCCTCACCTCTTTAATTTTAAAAGGTTTTCCTTAAATACCCCAACCTATTAAGCTTTCAAATAAAGTTGTTAAAATAATCAGTGAAGTATTAGGCAATTTGACTGTAGGTTAGAGACAAGACTAGTGATGCTCGCAGTTCAAGAGTGTAGGAATGCACAAGAGCAGAAATCTACAGCAAGCAAGGGAGTCCTCCAGCCCTGATGTGAATTCACTTCTCCCAATGTCATTACCACTGTTATTGGTATGGCTTGAATAAGAATTGCTAACAACTTTGCAAGCTTATAGAGGTTAGTAGGCCACAGACATTCTTTGAATACTTTCAAAACTACCCCTACAAACTTATCAGATCCATAAGAATGTCTTTAGAGGAAAAAGTAATGCAAAGGGCTAATTTTATATGCTTATTTGTAATCTTGATGAAAGCACTAATGTTTTCTATTTAAATTTCGTTCCATTACCATTTTGCTAAAACCATGGTAAATGCTATTGGAAAATTAAATAACGTACAGAAGAAGATTTAAAACATCATCCAAAAACTGTACTCTCAAAAAGAAGTTGCTAATACTTTGGGGAAACTAGGACTTTTTTCCAAATATACATACCTATATAAATGATGTGTGGATGCTCTTATATTAATTTCATCATATTAAATGGGATTCATTAATATATTTTTCTCTCAAAAATATGTTGTAGTCCTTTTTTAATCTCAAAAATAGAGACATATTTCTTTGTTTTCATTACCATATTCTGTTCATTAATACACACCACGCAAATGTACTTATTCCATCATTGATGAACAATTAAAACATTCTAATGCAATTTTATTTTGTGGAATATCATTAACTTCTTCTGATTAAAAGTATGTAAAGTGGCCTGGGAGATAGCTTGGCAGTCTAAGCACTTGCCTGGCAAGCACAAGGACCCAGGTTCAATCCCTGGTACCACATAGTGTTGGCCCTATTCCAAGCCAGCCACCAAAACCAGATGTGGTGACACATGCCTGTAATCCCAGCACTGCGGAGATTGAGACAGGAGGATCACTAAGAGTCTGAGTCTGCATAGTGAGACCCTGCACCAAATACATTAAAATAAGGTAAAAGTTAGCTGTCCCAAAATCAACCTATAAATTTAGATCAGTCACATTTAAATTCCTGGAAGTTTTTTTTAATGATTCTGAAAGTTTCTGAATAAATATGCAAGAATATTAAGAGTAGTCAAGATTATTCTGAAGAAAAAAGAGAGAGAAGAAGCAGAAAGAGAAACATAAAAAAGACGATGAAAAGAGCAGAAAGATATGACAAAGTGAAATATAAGATATGTATGATTGACTTTTTTTTTTTTTTTCAGCACTGGGGATCGAACTCAGGACCTTGCTCTTTGTAGGCAGGTGCTTATGTCACTGAGCTATCTCCCTGGGCCACTTACATCATTTTCATGATAAAAACAATGTGCCACTAGCTCAGGAACATGTGAAGCAAACAGTGCCACAGAATGCACATTCCACGAAGTATCTGAATGATGGCTATGTGATACGGACACTCTTTTAAGTCAAATGTAAAGTACTCAATAAACAGCATGAAAGCAAATCATCACTGTGACAAAAATAAAGTTATATACTGACCTTAGTCATCACATTAAACAAAGTCATATAAGCCAAATATTTGAATTTCTGAAATCAACTTATAAGCTTGTAGGATAAAACTAGGATGAGCTGTAACGTGATTTTAAAATAGGAAATTTCTTTTCCTATTTTTTTTCCTATTTCTTTACTATTTCCAGCGAATGGAAATAGTAAAGAGAATGAATATCTGATTATGTAAAACAAGTTTTCTATTTGTTGTCTTAAGAAACAATAAACATAATATCAAAAGTCAAAGCAGGGGCCTGGGGAGATGGCTCAGTGGAATAAGTGCTTCCCTGGCAAGCGCAAGGGCCTGAGTTCAATCCCCGGTTCCGCCAAAAAAAAAAAAAAAAAAAAAAAAAGTCAAAGCACAAACTGGGGCTATCATATTATATTATTTTCATTTGAAAGAATGCAGTATATTTTTAATATCGTTGCCTAAAAAAGTTTTTTTCATACAGCCTCAGAAATCTCAGGACAGGGCTGGTGAGATGGCTCAGTGGTCTAAAGCACCTACTTAGAACAAGTTTAGCGAAGCACAGGGACCGCGGTTCAATCCCCCAGCACCACATGCCAGCCAGCCCCTCCCCCTGGTGGGCTGAGCTGGCCACACACACACACACACACACACACACATAAATAAAAATTAAAAAAAAAAGAAATCTCAGGACAGGAAGGACAGTGGCCCCACGTCGACTCTGTATGATATTTAACAACACTGCCATTTTTTCAGTTCTTGCAAATCAACATACGGATGATGAATTTTTGTTTTAACAACTATGTAACAATATATTCAGTTACAAGATACGCATGGTTTTATTGATTCGTGTTAGCTAATCTCATGTTTGTGGCTGACATTTTTAAAGATATCTCTTAGTTCTGAAGAAATACTGGGAAAGGGTTGCTGTTCTCCTACCTGAGATAAATCTAAAGGCACAAGCACCTCTATTGCAGTAATTACAAACCAATATATAATTTCAGGAAAAAAAATGTTTCCTGGAATGCCTCCATCTACCATAAGATGTACAATGGAATCACCAGAGTTAAGGCCTAAAATAATCCATTTTGTCCCCCTCTGGCTGCCAGAAACGCATGATGTCAATGCCTTAGACGGATGAATATCTGTCCTCTGTATTTTGACGATTTAATGAGTTAATACATGTAAATCATTCCAAACAGTATCTTAGCACACTCTAAGTATCCCATAAATGTAAATCATTAATATCATTATTAGAAATTATTATTTGGCCCAAATTAAGGCCAGAGCATTTGATGTAGGAAACCATTACCCACCTTCTATTAAATATCATATATATGATGTATATTCTATATATGCACTGAAGTGAGAAAACAGATAATAGCTCTGAGATGCAGGTGCCAGGTGATAATTAAATACATCTCGCTAACAATGTCATGGAACTCTGCAAAGGAGTTTGGGGGAGGGGGCTGGTGGCAATGGGGCACAGGGCCCCTGGTGTTCTTATCCAAGCATGTTTCAGTTGTTCCTTTCTCATGAGAGTGTATCCCTTAACAAAGAGAAAACACAAGGAAGACAACAGAGACATTCAAGTTGCAGAAACAATGAGACGACATAGAGGCAGCCCCCCAAAGACCAATGGGACAGATGGCTGGCGTTTCCAGGCACCTGAGAAGGATGTCACCCCTTGGAGGCAGCTCTGTGCACGTGAAACAGGACTTGCTGATGGAGCCGATGACACAGGGAGAGCCACACTGGGCCTTCAGGAAAAGCTCCAATCTGGCCCAGTGCTGAGTTACTCCCCGCTGTGCCAGTAAAGGGTTAAAGGTCATCACCTGTTCCCCATATGAGAGCAACTAGAAATCGATTTTATGGCACACTGCCCTCCCTTTAGTGTATGGTGTATGCTCCACAAAGTGGATATTTTTCAAATAACAGTTTCAGCTAACCTCGGCAATCAACAAATCTTTTTCAAAAATTTCTGAATTAAAGGACAAATGCTGGGGAGAACTCAGGACAAAACCAAAACCAAGGACACATTTCCAAGCAGTGTCAGTAACAAACTCATAGTAACAAACTCACCACAAAGCAAGTGTGCTAATGTTGAATGAAGACCCCTTAATGCAAGACATCTGGACTCTCCTGATGACTTTAACAGAATGGTCTGGTTTGGGTCAGGCAGCATTTGCTTCAACCTCTTCTTCTGTGCAACAGAAAGAGGACGTTTCCAGCCACAGTATTTAATTAGAACCTAATTAAGAGCATCAACACGACAAGTGATACAGGTTCTGGCCCCAGAGTTTGTACCTGGATGAGGGTAAACAGTTCCCCTAATCCTTGGCTGTCTGACAGCACTCAGCTGGCGCGAGGGAACCCAGAGAGCCGTTGATGCTGTTTGGCAAGTACACGCTAGTGAGCAGTCAGAGTGGTTGGAGAGTCCAGCCATACCACAGAAACCACTGAAGAGAAAACACACAAGTCAGGGTACCTTGCACCCACACTCACGTGCTTCATCCTTCCGCCCATCACCGGAATGGGCCAATGAGAGCCTTCACCGAGGCATCAACTACGCTGAGGGCCCCTTGCAGGGTATTGCTCCCTCAGAGAGCCACAACACTGGTGCCAAAACCCAAGTATTTGTTTGCTGGGAATAAAATATTTGCCAAATTATAACTACCAAATTGAGTTGCCTCTTGGGAACAAGCTACCTCATGCCCAGGCACTGAGGAAATAACAACCATATGATGTTTGGAAACATATCTGACATGGTTAATTTTTTATTAAATTCATTTTTAACTGATATATAAAGGTTGTGCATATTTACAGAGTGTCCTGTGATACTTTGGTGCAGGTATACATTGTGTAATATCCAAATCATCTTAAACATATATTCTCAAATCTTCAAAATGCTTTTTCTAGCTCTACTCAGTGTATAATTATTAACTTTTTTACCACCAAGAAATTTTTTTGGAAAAAAAGAAAGCTGCATGACTGATTTTCTGTTCTGTCTTACACACTGACCCATTGTGCAACCTTGGACTAGCCATTGAACTTTTGTGGGATTCAGTTCCATCATCTATAAAATGAGGGGACCAGCCTGAGTGCTTTCTGTGAGCTCTTTCAGTTCTAATATATGATTTGGTGCTGCGTATTTATACAGCATATTCCTTCTGCAGATTTCAAAATCTCTCAGGAGACTCTCATTAGTATTCTCACTATCGCTGTGAGGCAGACAGGTGGCAAGGTTTATTATCTCCATTTAAAAAAAAAAAAGAAACAATAAGACACTTTGCTGACACAGCACACTTGACCAAGTCAGGACTAGAAGTTAGGTGTCCTAATACTAATCAAGAACTCTGTTTAAACCACTTTGCTACTAAACTAAGTGGAAAGTCTCTGATTAATAAAATATTCTGTGCTCATGAGGTTGGGGGATGTAGTTTGATCATCTCGCAGAAATGTAATGGTTTAAAACAATGATTTCCAAATTATAGCCCCTATACTACTCCAGGTGGCTTCCGTAGTTCTCAATGGCATAGCCCTATTTTCTCCTTTCTGATTAAAATATCAAAATGTGGGTCTAGTAAAGGAGGAGAGTATTAAAGAATGTATAGGGGAAAAAAGAAGAGTTTCTAAAGTAGTAATAATTAAATTTGCAGTGTAAATGTTTCAATACATAAAGTACATAATCCAAATTTACTTACAGAAATTGTACCTAAAGTCAGGCATGCATCACAATAAAATGAGATTATCATCTAAGAAATAATTTAATTTTCAGTAAAAGTATATATTTGTAAAAGACCAAGGAGAGTATAAGATTTTAACATTCTTGCAAGCTAACCAGTTACCCTGTTGCAGCTTCATGAATGCTAGCAGAAGACATGATGCTCTTGATCGGAAACTGAGAATGCTATTATCTGTGATAGCAATGGACAGAGTATCAGCATCTTCGCTTTAGTTTCTCAATCCCCTGTTCCCACAGGGTGATGAAGAAAGAGCCAGGTGACCTCTGCACCTGTAGAGTGTTGCATTAGAGACAAACATAGGGACCTGGAATCATGATTGGAATACACTACGAGCACTCCATCCTTTCTCCAGAGAAAGACAGTATTTGTACCTTCTACGGCAGTTCACTATATCAATAGTAGAGTGCCTCCGACTGCAAAAGGAGAAAAACAAGAGATTGATGGAGAAAATCTCCAAATAATATTTTTTTAATTTTATTTGACTATCTGTATGGTATCCTAAGTATCTATAAACACCTGTAGTGGGCTGACTTTCATTACTATAGCAATATATGTGAGGTGGGCGAACCTTGTAAGATTTGTTTAATTCACAGTTTTAGAAGCTGACAACCCAAGATTGGTGACATCACGGATTCAGCCTCTGGTAGGGCTTTATGGCAACATTACAGCAGCACATGTGGGAGCAAGCAAGAGATCGAGTCACAAATAGGAATCCAGAGAGACACTCAGAGATAGGGACTGGATATACATATATCTCAACTCACCCTTGCAAGATCGGAGAGGTCCCACTAGAGATACCTTCATGTTTTTCAGACAAGTGCTTATTCTACTGAGCTATCTCCCCATTCCCCTCCTTCATGTTTTTCAAGGGCAGTGACTCCCAAATCTACAAGGATTCTCCTTAAAATTCATTTGCCCACCCTCCTTGTGGGGACACAGCACATCTAAATCATAAAGGCTCTCAGTAAATAATATAACAGTGTTGGGCTGGGAAGATAGCTTGGCAGTCTAAGCACCTGCCTGGCAAGTGCAAGGACCTAGGTTCGATCCCCGGTACCACATGCTGTGCCTGCCCCTGAAACCAGGCATGTTGGCACACACTTGTAATCCCAGCACGGGGGAGGCTGAGACAGGAGGATCACTATGAGTCCAAACTATGTAGCGAGACCCTGCACCAAATAAATAAATGAATGAATAATAAATATATATGAAGAATAAGACATTTCCCACAACCTGTGCTATCACTAGGTGTCTGCTCCTTGTTTCTGTCTCCATCGCAGTTTAGTGAATTCAAAATAACTTCATTGGTTCATATACTTCTACGCCTTCATTCCCTTCCACTTGCTAGTGGAAGGCCCACGGGTACTGTAGAATGTGCGTGCCAAAGTCAGGCGCAGGCAGGTATGTCCTGAAAGTGTCTGGCAGCTGTTAACGGTTTTGATCTAGAATGCCCTTTGAAGGCCACAATGTTCAGAGGCGACGTTTGTGAAAGGTGGTTCGACCATAAGAGTGCTCATTCATCTATGGATTTCTAACCACAGATGAGCTCAGAGCTAAATATGCAGATAGGAGGGAGGCCTTGAGTGGTGGGGCCTGTTGGAGGCGGGGCCTCCTTGGAAGTGGATCTCCTGGGACCCGTCTAGAGAAGTGTCTCTCCTTCCCGGCTCCTCCCTTGTCTCTCTGCTTCCGGACCACCCCACATGACCAGCTTTCTTCTGCCAGACGCTCTTCCATGTCATTGCTATCTTCAACTTCCGTGTCATTGCTGACGATAGACTGAATCCTTTTGAAAGTGAGCCAAAGTAAACCTTTCCTCTTTTATACGGTGGGCACTGGGTGTTTTGTCCCAGTGTTGAAAAAGGAGTAAGACAGTAGCTATGGGACCTTGGCCTGGTTTTGCCTATCCCTTGAATCCCAGCTTTCTCATCTGTAAAATGAGCCAGATGACACCTACACTGCAGGATATGAGGAAGGATTAATGAATTCATATGTAGAAAACACTTTAGACGGTGTCTGACACATAGATATCTGATCAAGGTTTTGCTGGCAAGTGAATTTTCCTAGCTAGTGTGGAAAAATTCATTCATCACCAAATATCTTAGCAAATATCTTATTGGATGGCCAACAGTGTTGTTCAGTATAAAACACTGACAGTGGTAAGGGAACAGGAAGATGGTGGACAGCATACTTTCTTGGAACCTATCTGTCCGTGCTCATTGGTTCTTACCAATGGAGTGGAAGAAGCGAGAGATTCAATTTACACATTAAAAAAGAAAACTGTTTCAGATTAATTTGCCGTATCTTGTCATTTCTTAAATGAGCATTTTCTTTGGTGTTCAACATTTAACTTAAGACTGCTAATTTTGGGGTGGGGGAGATGGCTTAATAGGATAAGCGCTTGACTGGCAAATGCAAGGATCTAAGTTCAATCCCCAGTTCCTCCCAAAAAAAAAAAAAAAAGACTGCTAATTTTGTTTATTAAAGATTGTGAGATTATTATTGGCGAGTTGTGATCACCCTGAATTTCCAAGCTGTATAGAAAAAAAGGTTGGCGTCATTGCAATAGAAACTGTTATTGTAAGTGGAAATGCGAAGGTCTTCGAGTGGAACAATGAATAATTACCATTCCATACGAGCAAATGTAAGACAAGAAGTAAATAAATGGCAATGACATTTTTTAAATGACATTTTAAAATATTTAAAAGGACCACGAGAATGATAAGTGCTTCTTGTGTGCAACTGTCTTTGAAGTTTTAATCTCTGTTCATATCACTAAATCATCAAGGAAGATTATTTTTAACTTGTTATGTAAAGGTTTCAGAAAAATCCAGGAGCTCTCTGAATATTCATCATCAAACAGAAGGAAGTTTTTGTGCATTCTGAGCGTACCAAAGTGATGTGTTTGGAAGAAAATTAATTTATCCCAAGTTTTCCAAAAGAGTCTGAAACAATTTATAGAATGAAAATGATGTATTTTCTTCAACATCTTCTTTGAGACGCTTCATAGTCAGAACATTTGTGTGCGGCTAAGGTACAGTGCAGAGTTAGCCAATTAACAAAATACGATTACTGGAAACTAGATATGAGCCTGATAAGAAGCCCCTCCGGGAAGAACAGCAGCGTCCCCGCTGCGCCAGAGAAAAGCTCCGACCAGACGGGGGAAGCAAGGTGCGCGCCAACGCAAACCCGCTCGGCGCACCGTCTTCTCTGACTTTTCCTGCTCCGTCCTCTTCTCTGCCCACCTTCTTTCATTTTTCTCTTGTCATCTTGGTCAGATACACATAAAGATCCATATTCTTTTTAGCTCTGTTTATCTCATTTCTTTACATAAAATTAAAATGTCTATGATGTCCTTCCCTTCACCTAAATGTCAATATGTATAGAACGGTCCTGACCCACGCATGCCACACCCAAACTCTGCTAATTCACTGAGCAATACTGTTATTGTAAGCACCCCTGACTCTCAGTCAGGCTGAGACCCCTACATTCATCTACTTTCTGGCAAAAAAAGTTAATACTTCTTTTAGTAGTGTAATGTGTGTCTTCATTTAAACATGTCTTCACGTTCTTACATTTATAATAGGAAGCACAAGTGGTGCCGTCTCTGTAGTTGGGGAGAAAATGGAAAGATCGGATTTCTCTCACACGTTAATGTGGGTGAGCCGTGATCTACTTGCTAAAATTCTTGGATTGCTAATAAAAGTCATAATATACCAAATGGTGGTAATTTGGATGAAACAAGCATATCAATCATTGAAGAATGGGCTCATGGCTCTTTATCTGGGCAGAATCATTAAGTAGAATTTATGATATATAATGTATACTATTAAGCAGCTTCCATTAAACTTGCCTGCCAAACTCTCTATATAGGGACATTTCTGAAGCAAGATGTGTGCAAGAGCGCCACCTATAGCAAAAATTCCACATTTTTTTATAATGTTAAAAACTTAGAAATTTTGGAGGCAAAATAAACTTTTTTAAAAAGAAGAAAAATCCAAGAATTGAAGTGGATGGCTTAATTTACTCATTCAAGCAATCTAAAAAATTGTATAAAACATCTAAATAAAAATACAAATATCCTAAGACATAACTCAAGGAAAAATGCTTCGATTTTATAGATAAATTTAAAACACAAAAGTAGCATTTCTCTGAGTTAAATAAATGGTATCTCAAGAAAAAGTATTACAATTTTTGCTCTATTTTAACATCCTGTCATTTTGTTAACTGCATTTTTTAGCAATCTGCTTCTTTAAAACCTGAAAATAAGACCATTTAAAGTACAAATGAATAACCTTTCTGATGTTCATTTTATTTTATTTAGAGAATGTATCATCCATACAATTTATTTAGTGGAGTCTAAGTGGAGAATGCTAAGGAAGCAGGGACCAGCTCCACAGTCGTGCAGTGTCCTTTAGGAGTCTGCAGCCACAGAAATGTAGTCTTAAATACTTGTTACTCTGACCTAAAAGCTAATTATGAGGGAGTTGAGCCAAAAAGTGAGATGAATAAAGAGAAATTTCATTGGTATTGCAGAGATAGTTGCCAGAAACAGCTTACAAATCATGAGTCTATGCACAGATGAGAAGTTGAGTCTAAATTATTGTTCAGCAGGGTCCTTAAATCAAAGAGAGCAAAAAGTGATTACAGTGGACCTCTAATATTCAACTCTAAAGAGTCAACATGGTATTTGTGCTCCACAGTGTTCCACTGCAGCCCTTTAGGAGGCCCTTGGCTTTTTTATTTCCGAAAAGAGTACAGATTTCTGTTGGTACATTAACACAGGCTAAACTCAGTCACTGCTGAGGATCACACTTAGCATGCTTGGCTGTCGGACCAAGTGTGAGTAAGCAGGTAACAAACTGGAAAGAGTGATGCCCTCTGGTACCTGCACTGTCTCACACGTGGGCCCTCTGGCTTGGCGTGGGCTCAGCATTCACTACGGGGATCTGAGCAGGGTTAGTGTCTGTTGAGCAAGGTGCCAGAGAGCACTGCACACTGCTATCCTCGGCAGAGCAGAGCAGCCTGGACAGCGGCGGGCAGCAGTCACTCTCCCACAATGCACCAGGCCAGATGATGTTCAGCTCTACCCTGGGAGCCCCACTTCTCAGGATGAGAGGATAATTCACTCGCTATAGCCCATTCAATCTTCAGCCTCCCGGCTGACGCTGCCAACAGAAGTGCCAATTAATGCCAATTACAATGGTGACTTTTCCGATATGGGCACCTACTCATATAGGCCATCAAACAGCCATCATATATTAATGACTGTCAGTCATTACCAATATGGGCGAAGTTTGAACTAGTGACCTAGAGGAGAGCTGCTCTTTATCCTACTTTCAACTCCCTGAACCGTCCAATTCTCCTCCCTCTTTCTTGGCCAATGTTCTTAATTATAGTTTTGTACCTGAATAATGAATGTGCTACATATTGACGGTGACAATCACCGAAACTCTGACAGCAGAAGTGCAGCTCCTGCCTGCCATTTAGCAATCCCTGTCACAGCCTTCAGGCCAGAGAGGTCCACTTCAGATCTTCAGGGGGCACTATTATCTCCTCTGTCATTTAATCGGGTGCATTTTTTATTTGTCTTTACTACTCCTAAGACATAAGGGGAGCATTTTTATGCAGATCCGTGTGTCATGGATTTGGTGCAGATGCTGCTATTAGGCTTTCTTATCTGCTCATTATTTCCCATGGCCTTATGAGACAGAAACTCCCCATACAATTAAAGGGACTGCAAATTAATCTGGAAGTGCACCTTTCCATTTAGAAAAAGGAAAGCAACTTAACACAACAAACTACGTGATGGAAAATATCAAGCTCCCAACATGGAACACATACCTTAGCTTTCTCCCCTTAAAAATCATTTTAACCTAATCTGGGATGCAAACTCCCAAATGACCAGATGCTGTCAGTCTATTGCCTTCTGTCTGCAGTCACTGGACAAGGGCATGGTCCTGCCTTTGGAGACCCTCTGCCTGCCTCGCTTGACTCTGGGACAGAGGCAGCCTGCAGCAGCTGGTGACAGCAGTGTCAAATGTTCATGCTTCCTGGATTGTGTGCGGGGGAGGGATTAAGGAAAGGAATTTACTAAACTCTTCACTCTGCCTTCCAAAGGTGGGGGGACAAGATAGAGATTATGCCACATCCTTCATAAAAAGAATATGGTAGATATATTGTGCCTTCAATTTCTCTCTTACTCTAAAAATGGCACCAAAAACCAATCATATATATATTTATGTTGCCAGTGAGTACACCAGGACAGGCTGCACCCAATACTAAATAAAGTGGCAGAAAATGCTCCTGTTTCCATTCTTGCTCAGTGATGCTGCTGCTATAGAGAAAAGAAACTCAGAGGTAGGAATTGCAGCCCAGGATTTTTTTTTTCTTTTAATATTATAAGAACATCAATCCCTAAAAGCACCACTTAAGATTTTAAGTAAAATACAATGATATTATTATTATCATCACTGACCACTCAGTGAATTCTGAGAGCTTTCCATACATTATATAGTATTCATCAACACCATGGGAATTGATGTCCCATTTAATGGATAAATAAACTGAGGCTCAACAAAGGTCAGTCAAAATATGCCGAGCTCAAACAGGATTTGGGCTTTCAAACTCTGAAGCAAAAGCTCCTTTACTGCATTGCTGTCCAAGAAGATCTTTGTTCAGGAAGTTTTTTCCTTTCCCAGACTGCATTTGGAATGCTACTCTTTCAACTTTTAAACAGTTTGTATGCAAGATGTTGTTTTGTGTAAAGAAGAGGAAAGATTGACAAATCTAAACCAAACAGGGAAGAATTATAAATATTTTGCTTCAGTATTGCGGCTTTCTCCATATGCCTCAAATAAAACATTTCCAATCAGGATCTACTGCTGCAGAAAACTTACCCACAAAATACATCTTTATTTGTATGTAATGTGTAGATTTAACTAGTTTTTTTTTTTTAAGACACAATTTATGGAACTAAACTGATTTTTTTTCTTTTTTCTTTTTTCTTTTTTAAGCAAATGAAATCTAAAACTGCAATGGCTACTTGACAGACTGAGAGTTGGGTCGGTTGCCAGGATCTGGTTAGGAAGTTGGGATGAAGGTCACTAATTTCATTCTGTTTTATTTCCACAGAACCTTGAAACAAAGAACACAGCCTTAAATAGATGGTGAGGAGGGATGGGCATACAGTGCTGCTTTACTGTCAGTCCTGTGTGTCTTTTAGAATTAGAAAGATGGTATTTTACCAGAATATATATTCTAAATTTCATCAGAAAAGTAAGACAGCTGAGAACCACATAAGGAAGCAACATTTGTAGCAATAACTCATTGTCATTTTCGTGATGTTTCTTCCATTTTCCTTTCTATTTTGAAAAATTATAACTTGAAAAAAATCATCTAATCTTTTTTTCTAAGTAGATATCTGAACTTTGGAGATGCTATACTTTTGGACATTTTTGAACTTTGTTCACTTTAGTCTTTCTTGGATATTGTATCTTGTTTTATCAACTTCATTTTTCTCATTAATTAATGAAATCATACATTTTTCTATGACAGTTGCTTCTAAATTATTTTTCAATAAAATTAGCTTGTTTGGAAAAGGGAAATAATATGACACTTAATATAAGTAGTAGCTAAAATATGTTTTGTCTTTTATTACAATAAGTATCTCAGGGCCGGTGAGATGGCTCAGTAGAATAAGCACTTGCCTGGCAAGCACAAGGGCCTGAGTTCAATCCCTGGTTCTGCCAAAAAAATAAAAATAAAAAATAAATATCTAAATAAAGTTGCAAATAGTGTGAGCTGTGTAGCATACATGAAATTATTATACACAATAGGATTATAGCTTAAAGAAATTCCCTTAAAGTCTAAATACAAAAACTTTAGGATTTATACACAGCTCTCTTCAGAAACTCATGTTTTTCTAATTGATAATTAATTTTAAAATATACTTTATGCTATTCTCACACACACAGAAAATTGGGGAATAAATCTAATAAATGGCATGAAAGGAAAATACTTTAAAAAACAAATGAGTCAAAAATTCAAAAGAAATACAAACATGCTCCCCGGAATAGACACAAATTCAAAAAATAAATCAAGAATAAAGCGTAAAGGGCCAAGGAGATAGCTCAGTGGCATATGTACCTACCTGGCAAGTGCAAGGTCCCGAGGTTGATCCCTGGTGCCCCCAAAGTCCTTTTAGTCTCACACTGCCACACACTTCCTTTTATTTGAGTTACCTCCAGGCTTGGGCAGTGTCAGGAACAGTCCATCACACATGCTACAGTATGAGGACTAGGCCCAACTTTTCTCTGACTGCACAGCCCAGTCAAAAAGAAAAGAGAGGGGCCGGGGACATGGCTCAGTAGAATAAGCCCTTGCCTGGCAAGCATAGGGGTCTGAGTTCAATCCCCGGTTCTGAAAAAAAAAAAAAAAGAAAGAAAGAAAGAAAGAAAGAAAGAAAGAAAGAAAGAAAGAAAGAAAGAAAGAAAGAAAGAAAAGAAAAGAGAATGAATGTGGTCCCCCTTCAGCTACAGTCTTCTCCATTAAAGAAACTCATTCTAACACCATCAGAGGACAGTAACATATGGGGCTGTGGATAGAATGTTGGTGTCCAGCTAAAACTCAGATGGTGGAACACTGATTTCCCAGTGAGGTAGTATTTGAAGATAAGGCCTTCTGGAGGTAAAGGGGTCATGAAGGTAGACTCTTTCTTTTTTGGGGGGTTACTGGGGATCAAACTCAAGACACTATGCTTGCCAGACAGTTGCTTATGCCACTGAGCTATCTCCACGGCCAAAGGGATTTGTACCATTATAATAAGAACAGGAGAGCTTGTGACTGTGCTGACACCCTGATCTCTATTCCAGCCTCTAAAACTATGAGAAATAAAGATTAGGTACCTAAGTTACCCAGTTGATAATATTCTTGCTATAGTAGCTCAGACTAAGATATCTAGTCTGACTATCAGTGAAGGATTAAAATGTTCACCTATCTGCCTAGTAGTCCCCTCTTCCACCACTTTTTGTAATGCTATCTGGATCCTACCTCTTCAGAGTTTCCAGATCTGTGGGACTGCTGGTCTTTTGAGGCTGGGTTTGCTCCAAGTTGTCCCAAATTTGCAACTCTATAGGTTGGCACAATCCTCAGCCTTTTAGCAGAAGGGGATACACTGCAACACCACTAATGGATATCTGAAGCTGACAATAATACTGAAATCTGTATGACTGTTTCCCCTACCAAGAAACTAACAGGCAGATAGCATATACAGCATGGATACTTTGGATAAAGGAATGATTCAAATTTCCAGGTAGAAGACCATGAGCTAGCATAGAATTTCATTATGCTTCTCAGAGTGATATAAAATTTAAAACTTATAAAGTATTTAGACCACACAGAAAACAAAGCCACATATAAGGAAGGATTACTATACCTTATAGCAATTTCTGCACCACAACACTGCCTTCCTGCTGTGTAGTTGGCAGACCTGAAGTCTTCATGGCCACATACCTTCCTATGGGGTGGGTAAATGTCTATGGTGTTTGCTTTTCATGCTGATCTCAATGAACTCTCATGCTTTCTTTTTATTTTGTTAACATTTTATTAGCAGCAAGTTCAAGATTGTGGATAAATGGAGAAAGGTTCCCACTTGGAACACAACCCAAAAGGCTGGTTCAAGAGCCCTTGCCAGGCAATCTGTGCAGCACTCCTTTCCAGCCTTTCTCTCCTTAACAAGAGAAGTATCTGCCTGCTTCTGTAGTGTCTTCTTTACCCTTCTAATCATCCCTCTCTTTCCTGTAATGACTTATGTCTAGATGTTCCCCGTAAGCCTCATGCACTATACATGGAGCTTTATATAAGTGTCTGGATCTAGGGAATGTGAATAGGAATTAAGAGTGTCTGATTTATACAACAGGCTTGATGTCTGGATGGAATAAAGAGAAAAGAAAGCCTTGCTGCTGCTGCTGCTGCTGCTGCTGCTGCTGCTTCCTGCTTCTCCTGCCATGGACTGTTTCTCCTCAGCCATGCCTCAGCCTCTGCTTTACAGCCAGTTGATTCTGGACTGAAACTTTTACAAACTATGAACTACAATAAGCCTTTCCTCTTTTAACTTGTAAGTGTTGAGTATTTTGTCCCAGCAACAAGGAAGTAATTAAGGTATCTCCTCAGGGAGCCACATGAATTTCAACCACAAATTATAGAAGCCATCTTACTCATACAAAGGTAGCTCAGCCACAGCAAACCCTCTCTTCCCTAATCCTCCTGAAATCACACTCTTTCTTGGCTCTCTGTCCCATTACCCTAATTCACTTCACAAAGCCACACTCCATAGTAGCATAACCAAAGGTGCTACCTGCCTGTGTTGATCAGCTTTCCATCACTATCACAAAATACCTCAGGAAAACAACATAAAAAGAGAAAAGATTCATTTTGTCTCACAGCTTCAGAAATGTAAGTCCATGTTCACTTGGCCTGATGACTTTGAGGCTTATAATTAGGTAATTCATCATGGTAGAAATTCTGCCATGATGAAAGTTGATACCTTATGGCATCCAGGAGGGGGAAGGATGACCAGGGACAAGACATGGGCCCTAAGGGCACACCCCAAAAACCACTCTCGCTTCAAGTGGGACCTACCTGCTAAGTTTCCATGACTCCCCAATATCCCATCAAGTTATAAATCCATCAATGAACTGATCTACTGGCAACATCAGAGCTCTCATGGTTCAATTGCTTTACCAAAGCCTAACCTTTGAACACTGCTCCACTGGGGACCAAGCTTTCAATTCAATAGCCTTTAGGGACATTTCAGATCCAAATTATAGCCATTCCAAATTCAGGCAATAGCAGGAAAAATATGGAAGCAGGACTTGCATGTGCAAACTTCAGAATTTTCCAGCTCCTAAAAACTCTTACGCCATGTTATTTATAAATCTATTTTGAATAAGAACAAACCTTTCCCACATAATATCTGTGAAATGTCAGGACCTTTAAATATTTTGTTCCCAGCCCCTAAATATTCCTCAGTCCTAAAATATACTTTTACATAATCCTGAGAGCATTCCCTGACCAACTTCCCTGATTACATAACCCTATGAGGTAGGCACATACTCTAGACCTCATAACTCTAGGGCTCACAAATATTTTTTCTTCTTGTTTCCTTTCAATAATCCATTATCAGATTGCATGATTTTACAAAGAAGTTGAAATCACCTTACTTGCAAAATGACCCTACTGTGGGAGAAAAAATTATTATAATCCCATTGCACTTTCTACCCTGTTTGGAAATTTATACACTCTCAGAGTAAATAACAATGTTAGTGACTAGAATCTATAATCAATGCTGATAATCTCTTAAACTCTTTATTTGCTGAATATTAACTTCACAAAAGAATATTATAGTGGATCGTGATTTTGATATGTGAGCCATTAGCTTACATATCTTGCTTTTCAGAATTTCTGATTAAATGTTTTAATTTAAATGGAAAATAATATTTAATGTAATATCTAGCCTAAAGTGTCCCTGAAGCTTCAATTGCAAACAATCATAATAAAGAATGTTCTTGTTTAATCTACAAAATAAGTACATTTGATTTTAATTACTTGGATAATGACCAAGCAAGTACATCAGGCACATCCCTTCCAAGAGATAATGAAAGACACAGAGGAGCAAACAATATTCCTGCGAACAGACCATCACATTCTGACTCTGAGGATGACTTCACTAATGAAAATCTGTCTTGGCAAATGACTCATCTTCTGAAGACTGTTCTGAAGATGTTGGAAATCAGAATGATGCATGTGAAAATGAAATTAATCAATATGAAGATGGGGAACAGCGGTCTATCACAGAAGGGCTGTTTGATAATAATGAAATTGAGGAAACAGTCAGTGGTAGAGAAACAAATGAAAGCACAGGAAATGTCAATGATAATAATGAATAAGTAACTAATTCTTGAAATTCAAGAGGAAGAATTAGCAAGGAAGACAAATTGCCATACATATAAATAACAAAGACATGAAACTATAATCATTTTTAAGTTCACTCCGAGTTTCTAAAGTTACAAGAGCACTAAGAGAGCAGAAATTTAACAAAAAGAAGGATTTAAAATTTTCAGAACTTCAAATCAATAGTGAAGCTATGACAGCGTCCAGTTTGGCAGGAACAATCCTGAATGAAAGGGCAACAATGAGAGATACGTCTGGAAAGTTCTACTGGGTTACAGGAGGCATCTAGAAATGTCAGGATTATGTGGCCTCTTCAAAATTAACCTGGCCTGCTTTGACCATGGGGTTCCAAGTCCAGAGTGCTACCTACGTCCACTTCAGTGCGGCACAGCAATGTGAGTTTTCTCTAAACCGTATGCTGTTTATTGGTTTCAATTCTCTAATAAATACCGGTGTTTGTAGCACTGATGGCAAATTCACACAACCGTGTAATAGCACCTGGAGGAGTTAATAAGCCATTGTTTAACTCACTCATGTCATCTACATATTCGGTACACTGGCCAACACTTCATTATTTATCTTTCCTGCTTGCACTTAGGTAGACTTAGTTTCTTATTTGTTTGTTGAGTTTCATTTTTGTTTTTCTACAAAATCAACACACTATGCCTGGGTGTTATTTCTGCTGGTGCTACAGCTTGTCAGCAGTGTTTCCTCAGGCAAGGCCATACTCAGTCTAAAGCCCAATGTTTAATAAGTTCCAAGTGTTAAAAAGTTAAAGCAAATTACATTGACTCTCTCTGTCGGTGAAGGGATTGAGATGGAGAGAGAAGGAATGGTGTAGATAACTATATTACCACATGCAAATACTACTTTAATTCAATTATTTTAATTCAATTTTAAAAAATGCATCATAGGGGTCATTTAAAATGAGAACTGAAACATAATTGGATTTGGCACTTAGAGCATTTGTTGGATTTTCTAGGTCATTTCTGTGAAGTTGTAAGAGCATAAAGCAGGCTGCAGTGTGTTGAAGACTGGATGAGACGCGAAAGGAAGGACAGTGCGTGGATAGCACTTCTAAGTCATTCAGAAGAAGTTAGAGAGCTAAATCAGATCAGACTGGGTAAGGACGTTTTGCAGAATGGGAATGCACTGAGTATGTACACAGAATAAAGAAAGAGGATAGAGAACAGCAAGGGGAGAGAAAGAGAGAGAGGGAAAAGAGGAAGGGAGGGACGGAGAGAGGGAGGGGAGAAAGAGATCAAAGATATAGGGGAATGGTAGGCAGTTCTGGCTTTTGAAGATGATGAAGACTTTAGCTGCCTTTGAGAAGCCAGAAGCTGAGAGTGGAGGCAAAATCAAGTGTATGCAAAATATTAAGCTTATAGAAGGTACTAGGACCCTCAAGAAAACTGGACATCTTCACAAAAGGCAGTTTGACTATAGAGAAAATGTGAATGAAAAAATTCAGAGAAAACAGTAAGTGAAGCACATAGGGGTATGAAATAATAATTGGAGAACATAATTAATAGAAAGCAATCTATATGGGCAAAAGCTAAAATATGGACTAAAAGCAGATTGGGACCAGAGTGTAAAAAAAATTTTCTATTTCATTCTGAAAAGTTTAAAATTGATATTACATCATTTATTATTGAAACATTTTGTAAAGGCTACTTTCTTTTTCCATTTTATTTGGCTTTGTGTTGTGTTAATGTTTATCTTGATCGTGCAATATTTATGTAATAAAATACAAGAACTTAAAAGCCTTTATCAAGTTACTACTGTTTGCCTGGCCTTATGGGAAAAAATATAACAATATGAAATCTCTACCTTCCAAAAATCATATGACAGAAAGGAAGGGTAGAACCAAATGACTTACTTTGGCTGGTGACATGCAGGAGGAAGAGGTGGCTGAGTGTTACCCAGCAGGAGCACTTCACTGTTTGCTGTGGCCCAACTAGTCTTTCCCTGCTACAGAAGTCACAGGAGAACTCCTGAAGAGGGAGGAGGCAGATCCTCAAAGCACCCTGCCAGGCTAGGCCCATGCGGAGAGCACAGCACGAGAGAAGAAGAATCTCCTGGCTCCGGCCACCGAGATTAGGGTCTGTTATCACAGCATCAGTAGCCTACAGTATCCAGACTGAAATTCTCGGGCCACAGCCAAGTCACAGAAGTGATTTGTCCGGTATTGCTGGCATTACGCTTCATAAATGCTTTGAGGCTTTGCACAAGTCACGTGGTGCACTGGATTTTTGGCAAGCAAAAATTGGAAACTGATTATTTGGTGATACATAAGCCCTTACTTAATTCATTGGAAGTTCCTGTTTTCTCAGATATACAAGCTCTGACATAGTGGTAAAACTGATAGCCGTGGGGTGTCCCAGGACCCTTCCCTCAGCACTGCCGTGACCCTAAGCCTCTCCCTACCTTCAGTCTACATAGTTCCCACCACCAAGCTTTGCTCAAATAATGAACAAATTAAATTTTCTTCATTTAATTTCTTTCTCTTTTTGTTCATTTATATTATATCCTAATGTAAAATAATTGATATTATTTACCTAGAATGTCTTTTATTTATCATAGACTGATAAACATAGCAGACCCTGTTTTCATAAAATATTTCATTGTTCTTTTGTGTACACACAAAGACACACACAGGCACTCTTGCACACAAACACACACCTGTAAGCATACAGAATAATGTTCCCACAGGTAAGGGAAATAGAAAGGGGTTAAATTTTACCATCTTCCTATGTGCTTGGCACTGTGTGGCGTTTCATGTTTGTCCTTTAATTCCTTGAATACTTCATCTACTCCTCTCTGGTGATATTTTAAAATCTATATGTAAATGTACATCTCAAATCTATATATATTAAATCTATATTATATATCAAATCAATAGGTAGATAGATAGACAGACAGACAGACAGATAGGTAGGTAGGTAGACACATAGATACCAGTTTTGAGGATGAAACCAATGTCATTCACAGTCTCTACACTAAACTCTACCATGTAGCTGACCTAGATAACTTTTTAATGAATGAACCCATGTCATCAAATGTTTTTTGATTTAACATATATTTATATGTAAAAATAGTTCTGAAAGGGAAGAAATTTAATTGAAAGTACATGTGATATTTTATCTTTATTATGCCCAATTTCCTGCCTTACAAACTAAGTGCCAGGTTGTAAGATCCATTTAGAACCCTTATTGTGTCCCCCAAAGACAGCAAGCCCAGATTCTGCCTCAGAAGGGCCTTGCTTGTGAAGATATTTAGGGATTTATCTGTTACACACACTTCACAAACACGATTGCTTACTATCATAAAGTCAAACTCACCGTAGCCGCTGACCAATCAGAAGACATCAGTAAAATTGTGGGAGGAAGCCCAGAGAAACGGTAAAACAGCTTTAGGCTTCACGGGACACTAATTAATCATTTTGGCTAGGATGCCCCTCTCCCCATGGAGTGTGATGGCTTCCAAGGAAGGTTTGGATGGAACATTTCTCCAGATGGATCCAGTACCTACATTAAGACTCGGCCACCCACACCCTTATGTATTCATTAATTTCTCCGTGGAATGTTTCATCGTGTGTTGAGCTAGTCGAGTCTGTGCTAACAATGGACTAAAAACTCTGTTATGCTGCTGTTCACCTCCAATTTTCCATAACTGAATGTAGGCTAACATGGAGGCTAATAATTAAAACTATGTCATCAAATAAATATGAAGCAATTCGAAGTGTTTCACACTTACAGTTTTAGTTCTGTTCTTTGTGACTAACGTGGCAGGGTGGCAGAATGGCAGTGGTACACTAATATTGCAAAGCTTGGGGGCTATTGTTCATTGCTTTGCTCCCAGCTAAAGAAATAAAGCATCTGCTAAGCTCAAAACCTTTAGAGTGCAAGTTTCCCATTACATTTATTTCTTTTTTTAATATTTATTTATTTGTGTGTGTGTGTGTGTGTGTGTGTGTGTGTGTGTGGCCAGCTCAGCCCACCAGGGGGCAGGGCTGGCTGGCATGTGGTGCTGGGGGATCGAACCGCGGTCCCTGTGCTTTGCTAAGCTTGTTCTAAGTAGGTGCTTTAGACCACTGAGCCATCCCACCAGCCCCTACATTTATTTATTTATTTATTTATTTATTTATTTATTTATTTATTTATTGGATACAGGGCCTTACTATGTGGTAGCAGGGATTAAACTCAGGTCCTTGCGGCTTGCTAGGCAGGTGCTGAGCTATCTCCCCAGTCACTGGTCATTGTATTTAAATTGCAGGGTATGTAATGAGTGCTGCACGTGTTATCATGACAGAGGCAGCATTAGCCAATTGCAGGGGTGAGGAAAGTGGTCCTATAGAAATCTTCTATGACCGAAACAGGCAGCATCATATTCAAAGCCAGCTCTTCTCCACCCAAAGCCCAATTTCCTTCCAGAGCGGCATTTCATCCTACAGCACATTTTATCCTAGTTTTTGTAGGAGACAGATCGAATGTGTAAAACAAAAACAAAAACAAAAAAAGGCACACACAGAAAAACTTTCAAGAATCTAAATTTCTGCTAAGAACAGACTATAATTAAAAAAACTCAAGCACAAAATATTAGCTTTGTTTTTACCTAAAAATTAATAAGTATCAGCTTGATTTGCAAGACTTTATAGCAAAGGTTAAAATAAATGTTGATAAATTAAGACTATTAACACAGACTGGTAATAATCTAAATAGCAATTTAGTAGTATTGCTATTGTACACTTTAATGAAATGAAAATCTGAATTGATTGTATAAGGAAAGAATCTCTTGTTTATTCTAATCTTAATATTATGGTTGATAATTTCGCCAGCAGTCCTGATGAAAATGTACCTGCTATAACAACGCCACAGGAAACTAATGATTATAATGAATCTACCTCTCGCTGAAGTATAAAGGCTCAGACTCATAAATCTTTTAAAAATTACTGAAAGCAAACAACTGATCAAGACAAACAAATTATTATTTTATCATTGTTTGCACGTCTTTTACTTTATATTTATTACCTACTTCTTGGGGAAAATGAGCAAAGTACCTTTTAAATATTTGCATTTAATTTTAACCTTTACCACCTTTACGCTGCACAAGCACTGGAAGACTGGCTCCCAGGAACCTTTGTCTGATTGTCACGGCACGATGGCCATTGAACCTTTTCAGTTCCTCTTCTGCAGAAGGTTATCAGCAGTCAACTGATAAGTAATATTAGCATTCACCTCTTAGTACAATGTTTTGACTATTTTTAGAACTTTACAACTTGATTGCGAATTATTATTCAAAGAGAAAATATGCGTAGATGTCTATGTTTTTTAAAATATCTTTTATTCCAAAAATCTGTCTAAAAAAATCAAGATACTGCAAGTCCCAGCCCAGCCTGGGCAATTTAACAACTTGGCAAGAACCTGACTCAAAATGCAAAATTTTTAAAAAGGTAGGAGTAGGGCTGGGGATGTAGCTTAGTGCGAAGGCACTGGGTTCATTCCCCAGTACCAAAATAAAATGAAACAAAAATTTTAAACTTACTAAAAATATTAATTGCTGTTAGGAGGAATTCTGACTTTAGCCAGGAGTGATTTATGCATTCAATAAAATATATCAATTTTATTTGGTTTATGCAAAATGCTAAGTGCCAGTGACAAAACTATCAATGAAACATGGTCCTTGCCCATGGAGGAGCACCAAGTCAGGGCAGTGGGAACCCTTTATAGTATCATCCAGCCCAGCAGACTTTAAAATAGTCCCTTTTCCCCATCATGTCTTCTATTATTTTCAAACAAATGAAATTTTTAAAATATAATATTCATGTAATTAATTCCAATACAAAACAGTGACTATTTGGATCTGTAGAATAAGCATTGAAAGCCCAGAAATGGCTGTAGGTCACTGAGGTTGCAAAATTGCTTAACAGAAGAGGCAAGATTTGGGCAGTGGTTAGTTGGGCTACACTGGAGATTACCTCATCTCCCTGTGCGAAGAGACCTCACTGGTGCAAGTTTCCACTTGCAACCCAATTTAAGACAGAGAACCAATCCCAAGCCCAGCTCTGTCTAGCCCATGCCAAATCTGGCTTTGCCAGAATCTACTTAACTGACTCTAGCAGCCTGAACAAAGCAAGGCAATGAGGGTCACCAATGGAACTGGCTTACTTGACCAAGATCATACAGCCTTTAGCAAGATTTGTGTACAACTATTCTGGTCCTACATACCGTGCTTTCCCACCAATCCAGGCTAGTGCAGAGCTTCTGCAAGCAGGGCAAGTGACTTTGGGGACACCAAGTGAGGAGTCTGCAAAGCCCCAATGCCTCCGGACTCAAACCTAAGCTCTTTAACACAGCATTCTTCTTTTAACACAGGACCTTCTTCAATGTGACTTCCATCACATCCACCATCTCAGACTAAGCTTGCTACCCTAGATCATGCTTTCACCACATTCCTCGCTGAAGACTGCAGCCTCCAGCCCACTCCTTGCGTCCTTCAAGCTTTCTTCATTTCTCCACAGGCAGATTCCTTCAGTTCCTTCTCTACCTGCCTTTGCATCTCAGCCATCCTTCATAGTAATACTTAACCATAGCTCATTAGGTCATGAGCATGGGCCAAATTAGCGTTTTTACCAAATCAGATATACCCAGGAACTAGGTAAGACCAGAGACAGGCTTACAGAGGAAAAAGGTGGATTCAGTCTGAGCAAAATACTTCCCCATGCAAGAAACACAGTGCCTTAAATCATACTATTCAAGATATGTTTCTTAGGCCCTACCAATACTTGGTCTTCTATTAATACAAAAATGTTTAAGAAACTTAAGCCTAAATTAATGTGGAATACATTTCTTCTGTGACAAGAGGAACCAAGCCATGAAAGAAGCAGGTGCATATGAAATAAGGCATAGAAAAAAAGAAGAAAGGTCAAAGGAAGGAGACATCCAGATAGCAAATAGATATTTGGCAGGTTTTAGGAATCATGCATTTAATTGATTAGAAAAGCAGCAATAAACATCGCTATCACTGGTATCTCCAGAATTCCATTCCATTCTCTCAAAGAATTTACTGCAACTAATGGTTGAAATGTTATTTCAATTGATTTTTAATCCATGACAACTTACATTTCCTTTTACCATCATGCTATTGCCATTGAGAAAGCCCTGGCCACAGCATTAATAGATGAAAAAGGCCAGTGTGGTTATTTCGTTAAAATTACTTGATAATGCAGTAGATGTCAATTCAGCTTTTGGTCAGTTATCACAAAATAGAAATGCTAAATACCCACTGTATCATTCCTTAGGGTACAAACTTCCAACTGTTCTTCTTTTACAGCAGCTACATGGAAAGGAGTAAAGCAGGGCTGGGGAGATGGCTCAGTGGAATAAGTGCTTCCCTGGCGAGTGAAAGGGCCTGAGTTCAATCCCCGGTTCCGCCAAAGAGTAAAGCATGCAAGACCGAAGAGAAACAAGTAGCTCAACCCTACTTTTGTGTGGTCAGTGACCTGATATATCATACCAGCCCCACTGTTTAATCTGCATGGAGGATTCTTCATGTACAAAATCAGGACAATAAAGCAGCTCCCCCTCACATAGCAGAAAATGAGAAATAACTTGTTCAGTACATTAAAAGCTAGAAACTATTTTTATGATAAACAAGGTAAATGAGACAGAATTTTTGTCACAGACTGGCTTCATAATGAAAATTATTTTATAAACAAATATGGACAATCATCTGTAACTTCCTAAAAGAAGGCATCACAATCAATTTTAGGAGCTAACATACTTCATGATCTCAAATACAGAATAAAGGTTTGTTTTCACTGACCCTTTCTTCTGGAATCCATGCAGCTGCTTCTGGTTTTAAAAAGTTCAGGTTTTAATAATTGCAATTAACAATCTACCAGTAACCAATTTCATTTCATGCCTGTAAAAACCTGGCCTCGTAACAGCTACAACAGTAATAACATCAGGAAACAAAACACACGCTTTCCTTGCTTTCTCCACTTCATTCACACAGTTCACAGGGAAGAGAACAGGGAGATAAAGAGTTTAAATGAATAACTCGATCACAGCAACACACTGGAGTCCCAAAACTCCACAAGGCACAGCCTAGTTGGTGTGGCTTTGCCACGGTATTTCCGGCATGGGCGGGCTTTGCCTGTGGTCCCGGCTTGTTACAAAGCACTCACCCAACTGCTGGGAGTGCCAAGTGCTCCTAACACAGCCCAGCCCTCACCCCACTTTCCTGTGCTCGAGGACTAGCTGGCCATGAGTCACACCACGGGCAGGCATAGCCCTGCACCAGCCTCCAGCCTCCGTCCTTCCTTGGCAGGCGGTATTTTTTGATATCTGCTTGGAGTCTTTGCATTGTAAAAGAATACTGACTGCTGGTTGTGTGCAAATGAGACTCAGAAAGATAAGATTCCAGGTATAAATATCAAACAGAATTGCATGTGAAATACACTTTAAGGGGAAAATATGCACATATTAATCATCAGTACAGAATTACAGCCTTCTCTCTGTGTTCACTGTTATAATTGACCAGTGTATTGCAACAGTATTTAAATACCTTAACATTCTAAAAATAATTTCCTTTCTCCATTAGGTCCCTCTAATTTATTTTTTTGCCAGCACCCTCCATGTCAGTTAACAACTGTATTCTTTACATAATTCTAAAATATTGAGCTGTATGCTAAATAAGTAAAATATTTTAAGATAATGTCCTGAGGGAATAGTATTTCATATTATAACTCAATATGCCCTAAGGTAATTATTCAGATATCAATATGCAAAATAGCAGTATGTTGTAGTACCCTATATTTCTTTTTATTTTGCTTCTTTGTAGCAAGCAATAAATTTAAAGGTAAAAAGAAAAAAATTAAAAGAAAAATTTGCAGTTGATTTTTTTAGTAAGATTGTTTGCCTAGGGAGAGAGAATTTCACTCAGTCCTTTCCTAATTATTCATGTAAATTAAATTCTACAAGTGAAGAAAAATTCATAAAAGTCATACTTACTCATCTGAGAGGGAGATATGGCATATGAATGGGGCCCATAACCTCAGAAGGTGAAATGTAGAAAATATCACAAGCAACTCCCACATTAAGTTAAGTGAACCAAAAAAAGGGAGATTCTTCGTGTGAAGGAGACTTCAAGGGTACCCTCCCTAATCACCTCTTAATAGTCTCCCGACTGACACAGGAAACAAATCAAGAATTCAGAGAACATGGAATTATTAATCACTTACATTTGATACTAAATGTAGGCACTACTGGACATATTTCAAATTTTAAAAACCTTTTAAATGTAATGTTTTATAAACTGCAAGGAATGTAATTTAATCTTCTAAGATACCAGTGTATGGCATATCTAGCAAAGATTAGTTGGCATACTCATGTATTTTCTGAAATCCAGTTTTCTTATCCTAAGATCAAAATATATCAGGATAAAATTAAACAATAAACTTACTTGGATCCTGACTAATATTCAGTATTGAAAACAAATTCAAATCATGTGGGAAGTATTTCACTGTGTTAAACAACACAATAGCTTTTCGTATTTAGATACCTTTTTGGGGGGAAAAGTAAAATAGTTTATTGAAATTTCAGCTACAAAACACAAAAGCATAAATAAAAACTAATGCACAACTTCGTGAAATGAAGAAAATAAGCCAGAATGCTCACAGCAATTGCTCACCTCAGTAGTCTTAGCTCCAAGTACCCAATAATTATTTGTTGTTTTTGAATAAGTACTAAAATTAGAATTTATCTACTTTGTATTCTGTTGTAATGATATATAACTTCCACTTTTTAATCAATCCTTTCACAAAAAAAACTTAATCATTAAATGGGAGGTATTCAACCCATCATGAAATTGTCTTACTTTGCATATTTTCAGGGTAAAATTAAAGGCTGTAAAGGAAAGAGAAATCAAATCTGGTGACTAGTTGAACATGAAGGATGAAGATGGAGAAAATAAAGATAAAATCAAAAAAATCAAAAGTAGAAACTGAGGCAGTGACACAAATTGAAAGAGACCCTCAAAGCCAGGACAACAGTTGGAGCACCGTGCATGGAAAGCCTGAGGCAGCTGCCTGATATCTGGACAGATGGATGCTAGGAAACTGGATGCATTTGACCAAAGTTTAGGGTCACTAAAAGACTGTGTTAAAATACAGTATGAAAGAAAGTGCCAGGAGTATTTATAGCTCAAACACAACCTCAGAATCTGAGTAGAAGGATTCTGTAGTTTTAAGAACATATTATCCAGGCCAGGGATATAGCTCAGCTGTTGAGTGCCTGCCTGGCAGCCCAAGGTCCTGAGTTCAATTCCCGGTACCAAAAAAAGTTCCTAAGCCAAGACTGTATTATCCAGTGTGATACACAAATGTTGAATATGCACATGAAAAGATGCTCAACACAGTAACCTTTAAGAAAACATAAAATTGATACCACTTCATTAGAATGCCTATAATAAATACATATATAAAAGTAAATAAAGAAATAACACATATAACATAAGTGGCAGGGCTGGGGAGATGGCTCAGTAGAATAAGCACTTCCCTGGCAAGCGCAAGGGTCTGAGTTCAATCTCAGGTTCCGCCCAAAAAAATAAATAAATAAATAAATAAATAAATAAATAAATAAATAAATAAAATGGCGTATATGTCTATAAATGCATATATATTTGTGAATATACATATTCACACATGCACATAACAAACATTGGCAAGTGTATGGAGAAAATGGAACCTTCATGCATTGTTAGTATGAATGCAAAATACACAGGTGCCATGAGAAACACTGTAGGAGTCCTCAAAACATTAAATATAGAATTATAATATAATCCAGCAATCCTTCTCCAGGACATATTGAAAGACTATTGAATGAAGTTACTCAAAGAGTACTTGCTCCCCACCACCCCTAGAAACACTACTGACAACAACCAAAGGGAGAGCACAAATGTCTGCTGACAGATGAATGAGTGAACACAGCGTGTGCGTGCCTAAAGCCACAGACAAGGCGGAGAGTTCTGGCAGACGTGACCACGGGATGGACATACTGTCAAGTCAAGTAATCCAGGCAAAAGGACACACAATGTATCCCTCCCCTAGCTCAGGTACCTAGAAGAGGTAAAATCTCACAGCCAGCAAGCACAGGAAAGGATGGCAGGACCTGGAAGGGGGGAAAAGGACATTGTGTCTGTGTGGTGCATTTCTGCCAAGATGATGAACATGGAAGTGGATGGTGGCCAAGTCTGAACACTGTGACTGCATCAGAAAAGCAGAAAGAGCTTATTTAAACCTAATGTTGAACCTTGAACTGCTAGAAAAAAAGAACAAATCAAGTGCAAAGCTCATGTAAGAGAAAAAATTATAAGGATAAGAGCACAAATCAATGTAATTGAATCAAAAAATACAAAGAATCAACAAATCAAAGAGCTGGTGGTCTAGCTCAGCAGACTAAGTGCTTGCTTAGGTAAGCACAGGGGCCAGGGTTTGATCCTTACCACTGCATGCCATGCCGGCCCCATCCCCAGGAGTGCTGAACTGGCAATCGAGTCCAGGCATGGTGGCACATATCTGTAATCCCAGCACTATGGAGACAGAAATCAGGAGGATCACTATGAGTATCAGCTGCATAGTGAGACCCTGCCTACACAAAAAAAAATTAAAAAGTTAATTTTTTAAAAGAATTAATAAAATTGATAAACAATTAGCCAACCTCATCAAAAAGAGAAAAGAAAAACAAATTCAAGCAATGAGACATGAAAAGGGGGAAATCTCAACAGATCCTACTGTAATTCAAACAATCTTCATGTCTATTATAAGAACCTACATTTTAATAAGATGGAAAACACAGATGAAAGGAACAGATTTGTAGACACAATCGACTTGCCAAAACTAAATCAATAAGATATAAAAATCCTAAATAAGCCAATATTATACACTGAAATTTAAAATTAGATTGTACATGAAATGTAGAGAAGAACAAATAACACTGATGCCAAAACTCTTTAGAGAAATTGAAAGGGAAGCATTACTTCCAAGATCCTTTTGGGAGGTAAGTATTACCCTGATTCCAAAACAAGACCTGAACCCCCCACCATGCCCCCCAAAAAATAGGCAAATCTCCCTAATGAATATAGATGTAAAAATCCTCAATAAAATACTGGCAAACAGCATGCAGCAAGTCATCCAGAAGCTTATTCAACACAATCACACTGGCGTCATACCAGGAATGTAGGGATGGTTCAACAAAAGCAATACAATAAATGTAATACACCATTAACAGAACCAAAGACAGAAGTCATATGATCATCTCAATAGATGAAAAAGTATTTGACCAAGTTTAACACCCATTTATGATTTTTTAAGAAACCTACAGAAAATTGGAATAGAGTCTTTATCTTAAACTGATAAAAGCCATCAGCCAACATCACACTAAATGTGACAAACCAACAGCCAACATCAAACTAAATGGTAAAAAAATGAAAGCCTTCATCCTAAAATCAGGAACAAGACAAGGATGTCCACTATTATCTTTCTTATTCAATATAGCTCTGTAAACAGCCAGAGTGATCAGACAAGAGAAAAAAAAAAAAGGAGTAAGGATATAAAAGGAAGAAGCTAAATTATCATCATTTGCAGATGCCAAGATACTCTGAATAGATGATCCCAAAAGCTCCACCAAAAGATTTCTATAGTTAATAACCTAATTCAGTAGTATAGCTGGATACTAAGTCAACACTCAAAAATTAATAGCATTCTTGTACATGAGCCACAAACTCACAGAAAGAAAAATTATGGAAACCATAGAATCCAAAAAATGAAATACCTAGGAATCAGTCTAACAAAAGAAGTAAAATATCTACACATTGAAAATATCATTACTCTGAAAAAGGAGATTGAAGAGGATATCAGAGAATGGAAGGATATCTCTTGCTCTTGGATAGGAACAATGAACATAGTGAAAATGACCATACCCTCAAAACTATTATACAGACTTAATTCAATCCCAATTAAAATACCATTGGCATGCCTCACAAATCGAGAGAAAATATTCCTAAAATTCATTTGGAACCAGAAGGACCTAGGATAGCAAAAACAATTCTGACCAACAAAGGCAAAGCAGGGAACGTTACCATTCTTGACTTGAAATTATACAATAAACTATCATGATTTAAAAAAAAAAAAAACACAAAGTATGGTACTGGCAAAAAAAAACAAAACAGACCTAAGAATCAGTGGAAGAGATTGGAAAAGGCAGAAACAACTTCAAATACACTCAGCCACCTTATCTTTGACAAAGGGGCTAACTACATTTGCTGGAAGAAGGATAGCCTCTTTAATAAATGATGCTAGAAAAATCAGCTTCCACATGCCAAAAACTAAAACTAGTATACCCCTATGCACTAAACTAAAAATGAGTCAATGATGTAAATATTAAAACAGAAGCACTAAACCTGCTGGAAGAGAGAATAGGTAGAACTCTTGAAGACATAGGAGTAGGCAGACTTCATGAACAAAACCTTGACTGCACAATAAGTACTACAAAGAATCAACAACTGGGATCTCCATAAAAGTCTCTTGCACAACAAAAGAAATCAACAACAGGGTGGAAAGACAACCCACAGAGTGGGAGAAAATCTAACCAGTTGTTCTTCAGAAAAAAATCTCATATCTAGAACATACTTAAATAATTGAAAACAACCAGACCCTTCCCTAATTTAAAGACCCAATTAAAAATGGGCATCTGTAATGAACAGACACTTCTCAGAAAAAGAAGTACAAATGGCAAATAAATACCTGAAAAAATGTCAACACCACTAGTCATTTGAGAGATCCAACCTACAACAGCACTGAGATTCCATCTCACCACAGAAAGAATGACTATCATCAAGATATCAACAGATACCAAATGCTGGTGGGGCTGTGGGAAAGAAGGAGCCCTACTCCACCACTGGTGGGAGTGTAGACTGGTACAACCACTGTGGAAATCAGAGTGGAGATTCCTTGAAAAACTAGGACTAGAGGTTCCTTTTGACAGCTATTCTGCTTCTTGATATTTCCCAAAAGAATTCAAAGCATCAAACAACAGCAATATATGCGAGTCCATATGTATAGAAGCACAGTTTGTATTAGCTAAAATTGGAAATAAACCAAATGCCTGTAAACCAAGGAATGGATAAAAAAGTGATTTTTTATACAATGGAGTACTATTCAGCCATAAAGAAGGATAAGCTTGAGGCATCGATAGCAAAATGGATGGACCTTGAGGCCATATTCTTAAACAAAGTAGACTGAAAGAACATACCTAAATATCACATTGTCTCTCTAGTGTGAGAAACTGAAAGTGCAAGAACAAAGATGTATAATAGATATTGTGAAATAGGAAGCAGTTGTTCAAAGGGAAAGTGTAATGGGGGTGAACGGGTAAAAATAAGAAAAAAGGATACAATAAAAAAAGCTGTTATGGTTTGTGTGTATTTCCCCCCCTCCCCCCCGCAACGCCTCATGCAGTCACTGGGGCTCAGTTCTACAGTTTGTGATTAGTTCATGATCCAAGGATAGGATTATGAGTGTGGGTACTGCTGGGATTAGGGGTGTGAGCACTGCTGGGATTATGGGTATGAGTGCTTCTGGGATTATGGGTGTGAGTGGTATACCCAGCCTGGGGCAGGCAGCCAGAATGCACTTTAAGGGCGACAGTCTCGCTCTGTGCAGCCGGTGTTGCTGTTACTCCTCCCTGTTGCTCTTACTGCATTGCTCCGTCGGCCATGAGCGGCTGACCTCTGCCACGTGCCACTCTGGCTTGGAGCCAGCTCAATATGGACTGAAACCTCCACAAACTGAGAGCTAACTAAACCTTTCCTGCCCTAATTTTGCATGTCAGGTATTTGTCCCAGCAACGAGAAAAGAGTAACTGAGACAAAAGCTTTATGAATAAGGAAGGGAAGAAGGATTGAAGAGAGGGAAAGGGAATGGGAGGAAAGGAGAAATAAAATATGGCATGTGCAGGTTCAAGTTCCCTAGGATGATTGTGATACTTAAGCATATCTAAATTGTATCAATAAACATTTTTATAAGAAAAATTTAGGAAAATAAAGTGACTCATGCTCCTTTAAAAATAAAAAATAAAGAAGCAGGGGCTATAGGAATTTGAAAGCAAGAATAATTATTCTAAACAGTCTCCAGGAGCTGACTTTGTATTTGAAAAGCTACTCCATCAAGGTAAAAAAAAAAAAAAATAGTGTAATCACTTACTAGGACAAACTTAATCGCAAGTTATTAAGTAGTATAGCACTGATCATATGCCAGCTATGACTGTAAACATATGTTAGCTCTTTTATTCTTCACCACAATCTTCTTAAGTGAATAATATTCCCTCTAATAAAAACAAGAACACTGAGGTTCAGAGCAGTTAACTAACCTGTACAAAGTAGCCCAGCTAGAAGGTGAAAGAATAGGAATAGAATCTAAGTCTGAGTCTAAAGGCTGTTTTGCTAGGCAGCAAGTTGTCCTTGAGATAATTCATGGCATTTCCATGAAATAAGAAAGAGAAGCCCCCAGCAGGGTGGAGAGACCGGTGTAGGACAGAAATGAATAGGAGAACCCTAAAGAACAAGACAACGGTACAAGGTCAGTTACATGTTAGGCAGAAGTGATGGGTGGTAGGACTGAAATGAGCCAGAGGACAAGAGACCGGTGGCAGGGACTTATGGTGGAGACAAAGAGATGTCAGAAGAGTGGTTTGAATGATCAATGAAGTAGATGAAAAGATGGCACAACTTAACTGTCCTCTGACACGGACACGAGAAGTGGCACCTCCACATGGTGCCATGTTCTTTCCAGTTGGCACCTGTGCTCCTGCTGAGGAAAACACCGGGCCCACTGGTGCAGACTTTCTCACAGGACCTATGTAACGGGCTCTTCCGCAGGCCTCCTGTGTAGTTACTCCAAATAACTTTGGGACTTTTAATAACTTCCCAATCAAAATACTTGGCTTTCCTCACAAGTCTTACATTTCCTTTATTGCTCAAACAAGGCAAATATATAATGTTTAATGTTTCTTAATCTATACTCTAGCAATCTTATTTTTTATTTGTCCCAATGCAACATTTAAAGTTTGTATAAACTGACAATTTGTATAAACTTTCAAACAATAAAAGATACTACTAATATATGTTGTCAAATATTTTTTATGTTGTCCAGTATTATAATAGCCTAAGCACTACAATTTTTCCAAACTTAATATATAGCAATGTGTGCTATTTAAACAACAAACCTGGAATTTGGGGAAACAATTAAAGTTTATAAGAATAAACAAGAAAAGTTCAAAAGCAACACAGCCTTTTAAGTTTTTGTGGTTAATACACACAGATATTAATGTAGCCATAATCCAAAGTAGCACTATAAAAGGGAGCTAACATTATCGTGCTTATATAAATTCTAATGCATGTGCACTTTACAAATTTTAAGTTTAAATAATGCAAAAGAAATGTTGTTTTTATCTCAGCCTATGAAAACAGGTGGTCACCTGGTGAGTCCAAGGAGAGTCTAAAGTCTTCCGTCATTTATAAGCAGTCTCCTGCCCTCCACGTAAAATCATTGGCTTACCCAGTGAATCATTATAAATCTCTCACAAGCTTTTAAACCAATCAGTCAAGCTTAGAATGCAGTGATTTGGAGAATCATAGCTCTGAGGCTTTGGGGCCTCACTGTGCAAGGGTAATAAATGTAAATGATTTTGTAACTTGTAGAAACACAGGTGAGTTGGCTCTTTACCTCCCAAAGAGCAACTGGGTTTGACTAAGGAGGTTTACTGTGATCCTAGGGAAAAAAAAAAATCTATTATGTCATTTTCTTTCCTGAATCCTGGGGAAAAGAATAACATAAAAAGCAGTTAATCTGTTAGGCACACAAAGCCCACTATGTAGAAATCTGCCACTCAGAAAGCCTCAATGCATCAGGTAATGTGTAGCACACCCAGAGAAATGAGCCTTTTTAAGCAACATTCCGTAAGTGGTGCCATTCACCCTATTCTTCCTCCTTTCAGCAAAAGACTGGACTATAACACAGAATGCTCTTCAGATATTATCACCATTCATAATGTGTATTGTGGCCTTTAAGAGATAATGTTTAAATCCTGAGAATAAATCTTCTGCAGAATTTGAATGATTTTTTTCAATTTGAGACTTAATATCATAGAGAAGCCAAAAGATTTACTGAAAACAACATTGAGAAATGAAAATTATATACACATTGTGATATACTTAATGAAAGCATAGTGTACAAAGCAAAAGTATAAATGATGTCAAGTGAGGGTCTAATTAAAGTTATAACTTCCTCTCAACAGAGACCTGGTAAAATCTCTTCACCTAAACTAGGTAATGAGGCAGGCAATATAGCCCGGGGGACTAAGCGCCTATTTAGGCAAGCACAGGGACCGGGTTTTGATCTTCAGCAGCACTTGCTGCGCTGGCCCCGACCCCGGGCACTCTGACCGAGCCACTGAGACTCAGTGTGGTGGTGCACACCTGGAACCTAAGCACTGGGGAGGCTGAGACAGGAGGTCACTATGAGTCCAAGAGGCGTAGTGAGACTATGAACCAAATACATTAAATAAGTAAGTAAATAAATAAAATAAACTAGGTAAGAGATACATCTCTTATGGGTCTGGCCCGAGTCTGTCATCTTGTGTTGTTCTCCTTCTATCCATAGTCTTCACATCCATGCTCCAGAGTGCCCTCTTGGGGGGGGGGGGGTCACATTGTCACAGCGTCAGAAACTGATGATTTAGTCTTCGCTCCCTTTCTCTACATTCAGGTTTCAAATAAGCAAATTCCCCAGGCAGATTTGTTAAGTTCTTTCTACTCGCCTCTTCCAACTTCTCAGGCCCACTGCAAACCACATGTCCCCACCCACAGCTTCTGAATTTCTTGCCTTCTTACACAGAAGGCAGTTTTCATGTCGTTTCAACAGGACTCCTAACTGCCATCTAGATGAGAAGGAGGAAGAGAAGCCTTCCATACCCACCACAGACGGAAATCTAGTACGAATCCTTCTACTATAAAACACTTTCGGGCTGGTGAGATGGCTCAGTGGTCTAAAGCACCTACCTGGAACAAGCTTGGCAAAGCACAGTGACCGCGGTTCAATCCCCCAGCACCACCTGCCAGCCAGCCCCGCGCCCAGGTGGGCTGAGCTGGCCACACACACACACACACACACACACACACACATAAATAAATAAATAAATGGTTTTTTTTAAAAAAAAAAAAAAAAAAAAAGAACACTTTCCCTCACCTCAGCTTCAGCTGTAATGTTTGGGAGATGTTCCTGTTCTACCTTTTGTGCCCAATGTCATATAAACTCAGATTTCCAAATGCCAAAAGCTATCAATTGCATATTGCTTTGTTGAACCAATGGTTTGTATTTTATCTGGCACGAGAACTTTCAAAGAAGGTAACTCCTGAGTCAGCTAAAAAGAACCCTTACGGATAGTATATAAATAAAATCTAAAGAGAAATATGTGGTATGGTGGTATGTGGATATAAGCCATTCTTTCCAATGTATCATCTGTCTCATTCATTCATTCATTCGTTGGTTCATTTGTTCACTCATCTGTGGTGCTGCATATCAAGCTCAGGGCCTGCAAGCCTCCAGCACTGCGCTGCATCCTCTGCCCTATGCAATTTGTTTGCTTTGCCTTTTATCAAGTTTTTATTTGTATTGGCACGTGTGGGCAGTATATAAGGATGACACTCACTGTGGGGAGGTGGTGCACGCATGTGCCATCTCAGTTCCTTTAAAATTAAAATTAAAGTCCTTCTCCCATTTCTTCTCTCATCCCTCCCTATACCCCTTGGTCCCTTACCCATGTGCAAAAGATCTGTGTGCCTCTTTCCTATTATCTATCTTTCATTTGGCTTTTGAACCAATAATAGAACCTGCTATATTTAAAGTGCAGAGGCAAGTATGGCATATAGTAAATCTTCATTTCAATAGAATTATCAAAACTGCCTATGTCAAAACTAATCTTTTGGGGCCAGGGAGATGGCTCAGTAGAACAAGCACTTGCCTGGCAAGCACAAGGGCCTGAGTTCAATCCCTGGTCCCACCAAAAAAAAAAAACTAATCTTTTCCTTTGAAAATTTGTTACAATGGTTGACTAAAAATGATTACCAATAGAAAGAAACTAATTAAAAACAAGCAGAAATTAACTGAAAGTTCATTCCAAAACAATTTAACACATATTTGTCTTTGAGTCTCCAAACTTTCAGAGTTATTTTATTAATTATACTTATATAAATATTGACAACAATAAAATTAATAGCATCACATACTTGGGCTGGGGAGATAGCTAGTAGTATAAGCACCTGCCTGGCAAGTGCAAGGACCTGAGTTCAATCCCCAGTACCACATGCCATGCTGACCCCAGAGTCCCAGGCACATAGTACCAGCCCTGATGCCCAGCGTGGTGGTGCATGCATGTAATCCCAGCACTGAGGAGGCTGGGACAGAAGGATCACTACAAGTCCAAGCTATGTAGCAAGACCCTATACCAAATAAATAAATAAATAAATAAATAAATAAATAAATAAATGAAATAATTTTTAAAAAGAGCGTCATATATGCCTAAGATGTTTGATATTCAGACAGTGAGGTTAAGCTTAACAGCCTAGGTTGCATGGCAATAACAGTAAGCTTCTCTTCTGGAGGGTTAACAGCCTAAGTTTGCAGACCAACATTAGGGTAAGAGGAGGGCCACAAGGAAAGCCAACATTTTGGCCCTAGCCTTCCAAGGTCAAGTAAGACTCAGGACATATGAGAACTTGTACTGCAATGTCACGCAACTCAGTAGTGTCCCAAATTTTCTGTTCAAGAAGAATATGGGCCCAAGGAGGAAAGTGATCAATGATGTAGAGTGTGCCTAAGGAGAGTCACATGGAGAGAAAACATTCTCTCAGGCTTTCACAGAGAGCTCATTGGCCAAGCAATGGCCGTGACTCATCCACATGGCTGCCATTGACAAAGGATTTACAATCTGAGGTATAGGATCTCAGGACAAATCCTGAGGGGATTTCACTGACCTTATCATATCCAAAAGCTACAACTCTTGTTGCATAGGTCTTGCTTTATCTTGGTCTTAACCATCCAGCAGAAAAGTATAAAAATGAAGTATAAGAAGTAAAGCCATGCTGTTATGTTGAGCTGTAGGGGACTCAGGTCAACAATTTCTGACACTACCAGTCAAGAAGACCCAATAATATTATGGGCTACTGGATTCTTTTAGAATATTTTGCTGAGTTAACACACCTATAATATTCAAATAATGGAACTAAACAAAAAAAGGGATGCAGATGAAAGTCCATTTTGTATCTGTGTATTCAAAATGGTTAGGATAGATATATAGTTACATTCTCTCAATGAATAGAGGGATTTGTTCTAATAGTGTTTGTAAATAGAATATCATGTCCGCATCTTGTACAGCAATTAACCACTAGGAAGAATGTATGCAATCTGTTAATTATTGAAACTGTCCTACCAATTTGGTTTGAAACTGTCTCATTGCTATTTGTTTCTCAATAAAATTATAGGGGAAAAAAAGAGCATCTCAAATGAAAAAGTCTATCAGTTCTGCTTTCCTAAATATATTTGAAGAGAAAAATAGGTACAATAAAATCTTGTGGAAGATTTCCATTGAATATGAGCAAAAAACATTGGTGTTATGGCCAAACAACAAGATGAGCTTATCAGAGGTTGCAGAATCATATTTCCTGGCAATCTTTCTCCCCCAAAATCAGTTTTAATGCATTATTTGCAAATAGAACAATTAATTTTCTGAAAACAAAAGGCCTTACCAAATGACAGCTCCAAGCTCCTCCAGCAGTAGTCGTAGTGTTTCATTCTCTTTTGTTTTCATGTGTACGTATAGACATCCATTTTTTGTGTGTAGATAAATAGACTATAAGAGTTTTCAACCATGCATCCCATAATGGTCAATCAGCAAACAGAAGCCTGCATTACAGGGGTGGACCCAGCTTCCCACAAGCTCACTATGACACAGCCCTTGCAGCATCGTAGAGCAGTGCCTCGTTCATGTGTTTGTGGTGACACTGATATGAACAAACCTAGTGCACTGCTAATGTACAAAAGTGCAGCACATATGCTAATGCATGGCGCATGACTTTTAATAATGATAATAAGCAGCAAGGTTGCTGGTTTGTGTTTCCCATATGATACATTAATCCTTAGAGTGTCCTTTTACTTATAAAAAATGTTTTCTGTACTGTATGACATGTCCTGCCAGCATCAGCTTCACACATTTGATGTTTCCCAAGTGTCTAGACTGCACCCTTTCCCTTTCCCCTTGTGTTCCATTTAATCCTATGTTGCCTGGCTCATCACAGGCTATATCATATTTTTAACATAGCATTGATATGTAGTAGGCCATACCACCTAGGTTTGTGCAACTACACTCTCTGCTGCTCACAAAACCCAACTGCCTCAAGTTAAATGTGTC
>NW_004524589.1:26043301-26046272 GCF_000260255.1 Octodon degus | reverse complement strand
GTTTTATGTCTATGAATTGAGCTTTACATTTCTTGGTCAAATTTCCAGCAAATACTATATAAAGTGATCCAGTTATATAGTTTAAGAGTTAATTTATTACATTAATTATTGTTCATGTAAAGCCAGAAAATGATCTTGAAAAAACTAAGTTTAAATATAATATCACAGAGCCAGTATTTCAACAGTAACATGCACCAGGTAATAAATAGCTCCCTTTGATCATTGTTTTTAAAGTTTCTTGAACCATGCTTTGATTAGTTCTATTTAATATTTAACATCTGGTTAGTCAATTTCAATCTGCAAGAAACACTGCTGGAAAAATTCTATGCTGACTAAATACATTTATAATACTACAAAGCTGACATGTAATTGATTTTAGTTCCCATAAAAAGATTATGTTAACTTTCCTTAATCTATATATTTGTATTTTGTGAAGTCTAGTGAATTCACACTAGGGATGCTAAATTTTTATTTCCTATCAATATTTCATGTAAAATTGATAGGATTATATTTTAGTCTAAGTACTGCTTTCCAATTTCTCCCTTGAAAAGGAAATAGCATGCTGAAAAATATTACTGCACAGCTGTACCACTAATACAATAGAGGCGTCCTGGCTAGCAACAGTCATTGAAAGGCTTTCTGCAGTGTGTTCTGTAGGCTGTCAGACCCCAGAGAGGTTTTTAGATTTGAAACAAAAAAACAAAAACATTTTATTGCTCACAAGTCTGAGTTTGGCTTTGAGGGTTTTCTGTTTTGTTGATTGGTTGTTATTGCTGTTTTAGTGGGAAGTAGAGAGTTTTCTCATCATTAAATAAAGAAATGTTTGCAAAGATTTGTTTAAGCTAGTGTTCTGCTTATCATTTAATATTATTACATAGTAAAATATGCAAATACTGCTGACTCCCAGTTCAAGTCATAGTTCAAGTTTCACCCCATATGCTGCTGTTCAGGAACCTCAAGAGAGAAAACTAAGGGCCAGCCAAATAGCTCAGCTGATTAAAGTGCCTGCAAGCAGGCACAGGGGCTGGAGGTTCAATCCCCAGGCCTGCCGTGCCAGGGCAGACAACAATTGAGACTGGGCATGGTGGCAGCATGACTGCAATCCCAGCTCTTGGGAGGCTGTAAACAGGCAGATCACTAGAAGTCTGATCTAGTAGTGAGACCCTGAACACCCTGTAGACCCTTCCCTAAAATACAAAAAAAAAAGGGGGGGGAGAAAAGCAAGACAGTAGACATTTGTTTGTTTATAACCAATAAATTAAAAATCATATATTTATTGTGTACATGCTTTGAAATGCATAATTATGAAATGTCTAAATTAAGCTAATTAACAAATGCACACCTCACGTATTTATCACTTTGTGGTATGAATGCTTAAAATGTATTGTTTACCAATTTTCAAGAATACAGTGAAAGCAGGCATTTTCTGACATGATTATATTCTTTCTTACACCTTGTGGGATTTGTCTGGAAGTATATAAAATGGCAAATAAATTTGTGGCAATTCCATTCTATTTTAATAATATTTATTGAGCATTTGTGATGGGATAGTTTCTAAGAGGCTTACAAATTAAATAGAAATCCCATAAATTTTGGAAAAATATAAAACATTATATCTCTCAAGATACCAATAGTCTAAAGGGGAAATATACACAAAATAGGAGATATGTTTCAGAGGTAGTGGTTTCTAAACTTCAATGTGCTTAAGAATCTCTGTGTCCAATCCCTGAGATTCTTTAAATGGCTTTGGAATAATGTCTAGTACTGTAAAAAAATTCCATGTAATTCTAATGAAGACAATAGGAAGAATTCTCCAAAATAGTCAATAAGAATCACGTTCTTTACTTTGTAGTGTTACTTAAAGTGTCTAACCCAGATAGCAGGTACAGGCAGTGTTTCTTGAGATCTAGCTAAACTCACTCAAAATCTAAAACCTGGCCCTGAAGACTAACACCCTCTTAAAGATTTCTGTGTATTCTGAGGAAGTAAATTTTCAGTCTTGACTTGCAATTTTGCCTCTCAGATATCTGCTACACTACATATTGTTTCTTTTCTGCACTGGTTTTACAAAAGTGTGAGCTTCTTCGCTTACCACTCTGACACACACACACACACACACACACACTTGCACACACACACACACGTATTTAACTGGCTTTGACCTTCGCTAGAATGGCATGATACAGTATATGCAAAGCAGAAATGAATACTACTTAGAATCAGTATTCTGGAAACATACTGAACTGCCAGATCATGCTGTAGGATTATCCCTTATTAAGTTGGTAGAAATGAACTACTGTAATTTGTTGGTCTTGAAGAATAGATGACATTTTAGGACCTTTTCATCCTCCAGATTCTATGATTATATGGGTAGTTATTACCGTTTGCTTAGAACTTTTCTCTAAGGCTCCGTAAAACAGAGTATTTAAGAGAAGTGCCTGCACACAGCTTGAGTTCTCGCGCTGTTGAGGAGCTGGAGCCCAAGAGGTCCGTCGTGGCTGAGTGGCTTCTCAAGCTGACAGTTTAGTCAACCAGCTTCATTTTGTAAATTTGGAATACTAAAGAAAAAATTATAGACTTTGATATTGAAGAAGATGAAGAGAAGCTTTAATGAAAATTCAACTCAAAGTACAGGCTATTAGCCTGTACCATTGTTCAATCAGAAAAAAAGGAACAGACAGCCATTAACTTCTAATCCACTTTAAAATGATCCAGGTAGAAGTTATGCTTCTGACAGTTAGGATTTCCCTCCTCTTCCAACAGACTGGGACTGGGAAACTATGAATCCAGATCTGACTTCTTTAATGAAAACAATGAACACAAGGCAAATACCACCTTCAGTTTTATGTCCCTGGAGAAATCAAGATTCTATGCCTGGATCTCAAGGACTAACTAATCAAGAGAGGGAAAGGAGATGAGCTAGGAAACATGGCAATGTTAAGCCATGCAGTTATATGTAAAAGATGAGCAA
>NW_004524589.1:26028495-26041996 GCF_000260255.1 Octodon degus | reverse complement strand
AAATAAAAAATAAATAAAAAATAAATAAAAAAAAAAAGATTCTATGCCTAAGTCTATTCAGTCAAATACTGAAAGAAGCCGACATGGTTGGAACTGTAGAGATAATAACAAAAATACCAGTTTAAAATCTTAGGATAAAAATGATTTTAGGCCTCAACACAACAGAACAAACCTAGTGGAAAATGCTGAAATATATTCTTTTCCAATGAATTTGGGAGCTCACCAGCAAAAACAATATCTGAACCCCGTAACTTAACTCATCACAGAGAAACTGAGATACTGAGACAAACATATTCATCAAAAATATCTGACTATAAGATAGAAGGTCAAAGCCAAAGGAGCTCAATACAGGCATTTAAGCCCAATTATCAACAATATAAATTTAAGAAACAAATGTTGGATGATATGCCAGAAGAAAACACTTTGAAGGAATTTCCCTTGTGTCAGTTACAATATAAGGAAAAAAATAATTCTTTAAGAATTATTTCTGCAGTTACTGAAAGCATGAAATACTGGGAGGAACATGTGCAGAAGGCTGTACTTCTCTTTGAAATACTGGCTATCCTTGATTTCGCTGTTACACTAGATGCATATTATTCAAAGGCTTTTCTGATGCAAGATGGGAAAAATACTCTGCCTTTTGTACTTTATGAAATAGATTGTGAACTTCCAAGACTGATTAGAGGCCAAGTCCATAGATGTGTCGGAAACTATGATCCAAAAAAGAACATTTTCAGAGGTGTTTCTATCAGACCAGCATTTATTTATGAACAAAAACTTTTCAGGCATTTGTTAAAATTGTAGATGCTGAGATGAAATATTATACTAAAATAATGAATGAAATTTAAATAGTGATGAAGTGAGTTTAGTAGGAATTGAAGTTTTAAATAAAAACAGTTTTGTTACTGTTTAATTTACTACTTTCACGGTTTTATAACAGTTGTTCTTTCATACCTTGTTTCTTGAATTAAAATACTTAAAAGTCTCTTAACAAAACAATATATTTACACATAGTATAAGCTTAGCTAGAAACTTGCACTAGGAAGTAGTTCGGTTAAAATTTGGGGACCGGAGAAACTAAACAGGAAGTCAGAGGAGTTGCATGTTATGGAACTGTTAAATCCACAAAGGATAATTTCAGAAGGTATCAGAAAGCTCCTCACATACAAACTCATTTCTGCCTAATTTACAGTATCCCTGGAAAGGAGAAAAGCTCTCCAGACTCCTCTCTGTAGCATAGAAAATACTTTAAGCTGATTCAAATAGCAATATAAAGTTAGACTTACATAAAAATATAAGAACACCAAGTACAAAATCAAATTCAGCTATATGCTGAGTTTATACACCTATAATATTTAAATGATGGAACTTAACAAAAAAGGGGATACAGATGAATGTCCATTTTGTATCTGTATATTCAAAGTGGTTAGGATAGATATATAGTTGCATTCTCTTAATGAATAGAGGGATTTGTTCTAATGGTGTTTGTAAATAGGATATCAAGTCCGCATCTTGTACAGCAATTAACCACTAGGAAGAATGTATGCAATGTGCTAATTATTGAAACTGTCCTACCAATTTGGTTTGAAACTGTCTCATTACTATTTGTTTCTCAATAAAATTATGGGAAAAAAAGACAAACATAAAAAAAAAATTTAAAATTTCAGCTATACATCAGTGATCTCTGTAATGTGCTAATGTGTTATTCTTGGGTTGTTTTTTGTTTTTTGTTTTTGTTTTTGTTTTTTTGTATGTGTGTGTTTGTATTAGTACAGGGTTACAGGGTCTCACTGTGTAGATCGGACTCATAGTGATCCACCTGTTTTCAGCCTCCCAAGTGCTGGGATTACAGGCACACACCACCATGCCCAGTCTCCATCACTGTCTCAGTGCACGGGGGCGGGGGGGAAGCATGCCAGGGATCAAACCCCAGTTAGTGCCTCTGCCTAAGCAGGTGCTTTAATCTGCTGAGCTATCTGGCCAGCCCTAATGTGTTATTCTTAAAGCAATTAGACAGATCAAAAGGAAGAGGGAATCCTTAGGAAGTGCTCCACAGAGGAGCAGATATCTAAAGCAGGAAAAGGACAAGTATGTAGTCTTTTTCTTTTTCAGATCATTTTATTAGTACAGCAGGTTTGCAGTGCATGTTTACATATGTTGTGGGGAGCTGGTAAGTGTACACAACACATCTTTCTTCCTTTTTCATCTCTTCCCCCTTTCCTCTCTCCTCCCTCCACGCATGTCTTGATTCCTCATCTTTATTCTCCATCTTTATTTCTTTTGTATGTTTGCAGTACATGATGTTTACATTCCCTGTGGGGTGTTGGTACATGACCATAACTCACCTTCATTCTGTGTTTCATCACCTATCCCTGCCCGTTCGCCCCAGCCCCTTCACCTCCTGATCACTTTTCATTTGAGAAAGAACTATCTGCCTATGTTCTGTTTCTTTTATTTCATTTTTTATTTATATTTTGGGTTTCTCACATACAATACACTATATGATATTCAGGCATGGGGGTCTGATTTACCATGTATAATACTTTGGTCTCCAGGTGCATCCATTTTCCTAAAAATTAATCAAGTTTATCTTCCTCTATGGCCTAGTAGAACCCCATGGCATGTAAATGCTTTTCCTTGATCCATTCATTTTTGATGGCTATGTAAGCCATGAGGGTGGGTTTATGTTCTTAAAGAGAAGTAGAAAGCCTCATTGGTGGAGAATGGCAGGCCTGTGAATCAGATCAGAGCCACGTGCTCACTTGTGTTACTGCCAGTGAAGTACGATAGTTTGCATGCATTCAAGTGGCTCACAGGAATGTCAGAGATGTAATTCTCAAGCATGTGATTAGCAGCAAGATGATGATTGTTTAAGAGCTTGGGGAGACTCAGTTCAAAACTGAAAAGAGAATACCAATTTTTGAAAAGAAAGTTGAATAGAGTTATAAAGGCATACTAGCAGAGCATGCAAGCACCTTAATAAATCTGATACATGAGAAATAAATAAATACAAGAGTATGGCAGTTATATCATAATACCAAAAGTTTACTGAGAGTATATTATTAGACCAGTCACCATTACAGGTAACTTCCTAAGTATTAACTTATTTATCATCAGGGCCAGCCAAATAGCTCCACAGACTAAAGCGCTTGCTTAGGCAGATGCAGAGGCCAGGAGTTCAATCCCAAGCCTGCTGTGCTGCCCTGCCCCCAGGGCACGCTGAGCAGGTGGTTGAGACTAGAAATGGTGGTGCGCACCTGTAATCCCAGCACTTGGGAGGCTGTAAACAGGCAGATCACTACAAGTCGGATCTACACAGTGAGACCCTGTACATCCTGTCCTAAAGACAAAAAAAAAAAAAAAACTTATTTACCCTCCACAACCTATTTATATAGGTATTATCATTATGTCCATTTTACAGATGAGGCATTTGTGGTATAAAGTGGTTAAATCATAAGCCCAAATTTGCACAGAATATAAAGTAACTGAGATTGATACCACTCACTGAGTCTGATATCTTAGTAACTGTAACTCGTTGGATGTTACTAGCTATATAAAAAGAAAGAAACGAGACTAATAAATATCACCAAATGAGAACTGAAGAACTTAGTGTTCAAATAAAACAAAGACACTGAAGACATCTTCAAAGTTTGCAGCATAAGAAACAGAAGGATTAATCATGTGTTTGATAACTATTTAAGTTTTAGAAATGCATTAGTGACACAATAATAGAGAGAGCTGAAGACAGATTTGCCAATCAATATATGAACATCATTTCTTTTAATGTAAGAGATTTCCCACATTGAGAAAAAATAGATTAGGGGCTGATTGTGCCTCTTAGTAACTATCTTTAAAGTCTCACCACAATTTTTCATGCGAGATAATACTCTGTATTTATGTAACACCTTTCTTCTTGGGAGCTCAAAGCATTTTACCACAGCACATTACCTTATTCATCCTCATAACCATCGCCTTTTAGGGAAGGAAGTGTCAAGTGTAATGACCACAATTTTACAGATGGGAACACTAAGATAAATGGAGCTCGTGACTTGCCAAGATTGTAGAACCCCCTCTAGCAAAATGCAGTATAGCAATGATGCTTTTTTTAAACATTCAGAATCTCTTCCAATCTCTTCTCAGTGTGGTCTCAGATTTGCCTTACCTTTTGGCATTACTTTTATCTGTAGATTGGCACATTGGAATTAAATCATAATCCAGCATGATTTTAAAAGGGGGTATTATGAATTTGGTTAATCCCTAATGGAATAAATCTATAAAAATGGTGAAAGCCTATGCTTCAATCCTTTAAAATTCAAAACTCTTCACATGAACTAAGCATTTAGTATAGTGACTTTGACCCTGAAGAGATTTTGCTATAGTCAGAATTGTCAAGTTACCAATAAAGATAGGGAGAGGAAAAGGTAAGAGATAAATGCATGGGCACAAGAGGTAGCATAGCAAGAAATCAAGTGGTCTCTTTAGAGGAAAACAAGTATGTTCTCCTATTAATAAGATGACCAATAATAATTCCCTTGGCTCCTAGGAAATCTTTTTAAACTCAAAAGTGATGATCGTGCTTGCTTCTATATTAAGATTTTTATCTCATTCTTAATCCATTTTATTACCAAGCTAATGTAAAATTACCTGATAATCACACACCTTCATGTTCAGTCTTAAAAAGAGAGAAAGAAGGAAAAGTGTCAAAGAGAAAAGGCTATTGAATATATTCACTTGCAAAGTGCTTTAGCAGGCTCCTTATGGCCTCTGTGGTTGGCAAACACAGCATATGGTAAGGTGAACCAGATGCAGGGAGACAATCTAAGATCAGAGGTTCAACCCCAGGCCTACACAACTTAAGGTACTTATGCATTTTACTTTTCCTCCTCAGGCTCCATAAACTCCGCCCTTGAAATATATAAAGTCGTAGAGGCCAGGGAGATAACTCAGTAGAATAAGCACTTCCCTGGTGAGCGCAAGGGCCTGAGTTCAATCCCCAGTTCCTCCAAAGAAAAGAAAGAAATATATAAAGTCTTATAGGAATTCTGCCATAGCTGGGCCAGATGTTGCAGTTCAAAAGCAAGTTGGGATAGCTTTTTCAATGAGAGTCTATGGAAGGAATTAAGATGATGAAATTGAATGTACAACAATGTGCCAGAAATTATATCAAATCAGATTCATCATTATTCCCAAAGTCAAAGAACTGCTTAGGAAGGTGAGTCACACCGAATCTATTCCACTTTCTATATATAGTAAGTACAGTGTTCTATAGATAGAAACGTCGTGTTTTTCTGTGTGTATATAATAACAACAGTTAACATACACCAACATTGGTCAACCATATTGTAATTAAATTTAAAATTAAATAATCGTGCTGTGCCAAGTACATGAGATGGCAAGTGAATCTGGGTATGGTGGTGTGTGCCTGTAATCCCAGCATTTGGGAGGCTGGAAACAGGAGGATCACTATGAGTCCTATCTGTGTAGTGAGGCCCTACGTGATCCTTCACTAAATATATTAAAAAGAAAGACCAAAAACAATTAAATAATTAATGTAGGATGTCTGGTGACTCAAACTGTTATTGAACATTTTGAGTTGTCTAAAATGCCAAATTCAGTAGTTTCAAAATTGACACTGAGAGAGGAAAAAGGTAATTCTCTTAATAATACAGATAATGCAGTGTAAAATTAATCATTTATTCAGCAAGTATATTCTGAACACTCACTAGGTATCAAGCATGGTTGAGAGTTACCAGATAAAGCAATAACAGAAGCAAAGTCATTAATTTCTTGATTTACATGCTGCAGAGGAAGAAGTCAGAAAATAATTAATAATCAATTAATTATAATATATCATATGTTTGGCAGTGATAATGACCAAGAAAAAAAAATCTGCTAAAAAGTTATAGCACAGTAGATGGAAATGGGCAGAAATGGGTACAGCTTGGACTCATAGTGATCCCCCTGGTTGGCTCTTCTTGCCCTGGGGGTGTGGCTGGTGCACATGTGGTGCCTGGGATGGAACTACAGTCCCTGAGCTTGCCTAAGCTTGCCTAAGCAGGTGCTGTAGTCCACTGAGCTATCTCACTGGCCCCTAAACAAGGTATTCTTTTAACTAGCAGTGAATTGATGTGGAACATGGAATGGTAAAGAAAAACTCTGTGTGTGTGTGTGTGTGTGTGTGTGTGTGTGTGTGTGTGTGTGTGTTTTAGAAAATAGGGCCTGTCCAGAGGTGCCTCAAATATTTTCTGGAATAAGTTTGAATGTACACAACACACTCTACTTGAGAAGTAGACATAGCATTCTATTTAATGGAGCAGATACTAAGACAGGTGTCTGATGCTGGGAGCTTCTAAATGTCTAAGGGCTCAAGCTGGCTCCTCACTCCCCGAAATCAGAGATAACAGACTGCTGAAATAAGTGCACAATACAGAGCTTGCCTATGCAGCACAAAATATTCCTGAGGCCCTAGCAGTTAATACGATCTCGAGTAATTGGCAGAAAGGATAATCACCAATCTTAGATTTAGTATCTTTGACGCTTCTGTTCATGGAAAAGAACATCATGTCAAATGATTTGATCAGTCTTTCCACTTTCCAGAAAACAACTGTGTACTGTGAAGAATCATTCCCCTCTAATGTCAAATCTTTAGAAAGAAGAAACACGTTCAACTTCCTATAGGAAGAATTTTCCAAAAACTAATGCTTTTCAATGTCAAAAGTTTCTCTGTTTATTTTACTCCTGACGACTTACTCTTTTATATCATTTTAAATAACTCCTCTACCACCTTTTTAACTTTCAAATATTTGTATAATCTTACAATATAGTTCATAGTCATTACCTGCCTAGCTATGTATTTGTCGACTTAAATCTTTACTTATAAAGTAATCCTTTTCTTCTCTTCATCATGGCAATTGCTTTCTCCTGGCCTAGTTCCAATTTTTCTTCAAGGTACTGCATCCGAGGTGTCTAAATGTAACAGTATTCTAGACTTAGATTGGATCTAGACACTTCTATTCTTATTATTTAAAGGTAATTTATAGTATATCATTGCTCCTGTAGACACTATGCCAGGCACACATATGCTGCACATCTTAAAGATAATCATGAAGCTGTCCAATTTAATAAAGAAAAGACATTCATTCCTATATGATTCTTGTCAACTGTACAATAAAATAGAATATCTACATGAGTAAAATGAATTACCATCCACAGGGGTAGAGTAAGGTTTTTCTGGTGGGTTTTTGTTTTTGTTCTTGTTTTTTAAAGATAGTACAAATTAGAATTAAAGCAGAAAAAATTACACTTAACAAAAGTAATAAGAATTTCACTTAACAAAAGTAATATGAATTTCAAAGCATTTGTTGTAATGCGTAGTGTTGTCTTTCAACCAGTTATTCATATTACCAGATATATGCATGTAAAATTGGAAAAAAAGAGAGAAAAAGAAAGAAATGTGTAAGAAATTAAGAAAAGAAAATGCACAAACAATTGAAAAAAAGGAGATGAAACAAATTTAAAAAGTAGATTTTGGGGCCAGAGAGATGGCTCAGTGGAATAAGCGCTTCTCTGGCAAACACAAGAGCCTGAGCTCAAACCCAAGTTCCACCAAAGAAAAAAAAAGTAGATTTATTCAAAGGGTATGTTCTTTTATTTATTATTTTTCCTTCCTATTTTCTCTTATGACTAGAATTCTCATGTACTTCAATTCACATTTTTTTTTTTTTTTTTTTTTTTTTTTTTTTTTTTTTTTTTTTTGGTGGAACCGGGGATTGAACTCAGGCCCTTGCGCTTGCCAGAGAAGTGCTTATTCCACTGAGCCATCTCCCTGGCCCTCAATTCACATTTCTAAAGTTGATTATTTGATAATGAATTTGATAGTGAATTTCATACATCAGTAAAACGATTGCTAAAATATATATATTTTTATATGTCAGACTATATATAATCGCAACAACACATATACACTATCCTATGATTATGTAATTCCTCATTTTCAAGAAATTGACAATGATGTATTTAAGAAAAAAGCCATCCATTATGCCCATAACTTATTATCAAATAGCTCTACATAAAACACCTAACCCCACCCCGCACACACAAATGGAGACAGAGAAAAAAATGAATGGTTAAGCCGTATAGGAAAATGTTGACTTGGGGAATATGAGTAAGAATTATAGAAATTTAGAATTCTCCATACTGACCTGTGTCATTTTCCTGTAAGTGCAGAATTATTTACTACTACTATTTCAAAATAAAAGTTGTACTTTTATTTGATTGGAAATTGATCATTTATAAAATCTTTTCACATGTGATACTTCATTGAGTCCTTCTCACAGCTTTTTCTCCCTTTTCTCCTATAAATGGAACCAAACAGAGAATGTCAGAATGGAGACTCACAGGCTTCGGATATGAAGTACATGGTGCTACACACTGCTGCTCTATAATGGAAACATTACTGCCTTGAGGTATTTTAAGTGCTTCATTTCATTAAGGAAAATTTTTGTAAGCAATTGTTCTAATAAATAAATTTAGGCTCATTTCTCCATGTCCAAAAGCATGAAAAGTAAAAGGCTTATAAACCCCCCTGGATAACACCAGCACCCTCTTGGACCCTTCTTTCTACCAGGGTTCGCCTGTTGCTTGCAGCTTTACATGCCCTCTCCCAGTCAGTGTATCATGAACTGGAATCTTAAATATGTGACAAAAGCACATATGCAGTGCCCAGATCCTTCACGAAATCTAATCAAAAAGGAAGTTGTAGGAAAAAATGTAATATATAACATTAAGGATGTGGAGATCCTCTGGCTTCTTTCCAGCCCTGAGCACACCGGGATGGTATGGTACTTCCTTGGAAGAAGCAGAAATGTCCCAAGAGTTCTCATCCAGGTTACCCCACATCTTTAATTAAGTGTGAATTCCAGTAGTCTGAAACAGTCATCACAACTTCATACTGCTAGAAGCAGCTGAGTTAGATAGAAATGTTATAGGTGCTCAGGCAGGGCTAGGCCCTCAGCAGGAACCAGTATGGAAAACAAGATACCTTGCAACTGTGGGAGAGACACACAGTTCTGCTGTGGGCCAGACCTCAAGAAAAAAGTAATCAAATGCAGCACATAACTCCCTCTGGTTGGGCATCCAGGATTGATATTCTAAACAGGTATCAATCACCTTGAAAAACCTAGAAAGAGTCACTAATCCAACCTGTTATGGTTTGTGTCTACATATCCCTACCAAGCCTCATGTAGTCTTCTAGAGTTCGTGATTAATTCATGATCTAATGCTGGGATTATGGGTGTGAGTGCTACACTTGCCCTGGGGTGGGTAATCTGTATACAATGGAAGGAAGGGAGAGAAGCTTGCTAGCTCCTCCCTCCCTTTGCTCTTTGCTGTTTTCCACCACCATGAACTACTGCCCTCTACCTGGTGCCATTCTGCCTTGGAGCCAGTCCAATATGGACTAAAACCTCAACTAACTGGGAGCTAAATAAACCTTTCCTTCCTCAATTTTGAGTGTCAGGTATTTTGTCCCAGCAATGAGAGAAAAAGTAACTGAGACGCAACCCCTAAGAGCCCCTGTTCTATGTTCATGTCTACTTGTTATGTGACGGGCTTCCCCATTTGATCCCTATTTAATCAATGTTACCTGAGTAACTGTGAGTGTGATCTTACTGGTTGACCATAGTTCTGTCCCACCTCATGTACATAGTCCCTTGTTTTCCACCTAAGACCCGCCTCACCTCATGCTTTTGCTCTATAAAACTCCCTAGGAAAGGCAGATTCCTGGGCAACCCTCTTGGGTCCCCTTCTGTCCCTCTCTCAAACAGAAGTTTTCTTTCCCTCAATAAATAATAAATATTCTGCTCTTAACCTCTGTTGTTTCGAAAATACGTTCTTCGGTTTTAGAGAACACAAACTCCTGCCAGATATCTTTCAGGCAGGGAGTTTCTTTCCCCTGTATCAATACTTCTCTAGTAATTTTCACAGTCTAAGAATATGTACAAATAAGTCCTTTACTTAGACTTTATTTTCTGTCAATAAGAAATTTACTTGTTTTTAAAAAATCCAAATGCTGGCGTTTTCCAGTAAAATTTAAGAGATTTTTATTTACAATTGTTATAAAGTTGAAGTGCTGAAACTTGTTCACTGAGACATTTTTGACTTACGTTAATGCTTTACATCCTGCATGAAGATAAAAATTCACACACAAATGAAAATGGAAAAACTGCCAGTACCTGATTTCTGTCCCCTATTTTCTACTCGCAATCATGTACTTAGGTACCTTTCGACTCCACGGGGGGTGGGCGGATCTAGCATTCAAAACTATCAATAACAGGAAGAAGAGGAACGAATTTTTATTGAGAATGAAATGGTTCCCACCGTAGTGGACTCTCAAGCGCGTTCTCCACGTATGCGGCGTGCCAGTTGGGTATCTTTTGGCACAACTGTTACACGTTTGGTGTGGATGGCACCCAAGTTGGTATCTTCACACAGGCCAACCAGATGGGCCTCACTTGCCTCCTGCGAAGCACCGATCGCCGCACTCTGGAAGCGCAGATCTGCTTTGAAGTCCTGAGCAATTTCTCGAACCAGACGCTGGAAAGGAAGTTCGCGAATGAGACGTTCAGTGACAACATCTAATTTCACGGAGTGCCAGTCCCAGGCCTGTAAGGATGAGGTTTCTTCGCCCCTCCAGTAGAGGGCGCACTCTTGCCAGCAGCTTTTGTAGCCAGCTGTTTCCTGCGCGCTTGCCCACCGGTGGATTTCCGGGCAGTCCGCCTGGTCCGAGCCTGGTACAGAGACCTCCCTGCCCGCCTCTCCGTGGCTGGAGCTCGGCGAGCGAGCGAGAGGCGGCGCTGATGGACGCTAGAGAGCCACAGCAGAGCGGCGGCGGTTGCGAACATAATTCCACTTAGACTTACTGATTTCCACAAGCCATACTTTACTTTCAATAATTATTTTCATCTGCGCTTGAAGTTCTTTTTCTTAAACAATTACCACTCATCTATATATACCAAATATATCATTCTCAGTATTTTTTTGTTCAAGGTATACTGATTTCCATAAAACCAAGTATCTTATCATTTTATACTCTTTGCAGGTGGAATGAATATTCAGTCTCCATAGAGCAGATTTTATTACATAAAAACTATTTTTCCTCTGCTTAGGAAGTACTCACTACTTTTAAATAGTCAAAAGCGCTTTCCTTTTTTTCTCTGGAAAGATTGACCCTGAACTGACAACAAAACCCTAGGTGGGATATTTAAATCTTAAGTGAGTGGTCAGTTAAGTGCCTGTGGAGGTATAGGACAGATAGCATATCTGGTATGCTAATGGAACCTATTTACTTCAAGGAAAGTGACAAAAACATCAATCAAATCAGAAAAGGCTATTAAGGATTGTTAACTCCCTTTCAGATGAGCAATGATTTCCATTGGGATTTAAATAAATATTCATGAAGAGAACCAATGACAGAAATTTCACCAAAACTCATGCCATGGTAAGGTTTACGAAACCTTTGCACAGCTTTTGAAGAGACTTGGCTCCCGATGTCATGGGACATTGAGTATTTGTGCGATGATCCCTCTTTCCTATTTTTAGGAATAGGAAAAATTATTGAGCAAAAACAAGCTTCTGGGGGCTGGGGAGATGGCTCAGTAGAATAAGCGCTTCCCTGGCAAGTGCAGGGTCTGAGTTCAATCCCTGGTTCCACAAAAAAAAAAAAAAAATTAAATTAAATTTAAAAAATAAGCTTCTGTCTGAGAATGACAGAAGGGGACCCAGAACATGGGTTGCCCACCAACTCTGCTTCTCCAGGATGTTTTGTTGAGCAAAGCTATGAGGGAAGTCAAGCTTAAGGTGGGACAGGGCTATAACAAATCAATAAGATTATAAGTATAGTGGATTAGTTAATATCAAAATAAGGGACAGAGGGCCAGGGAGATAGCTCAGTAGAATAAGTGCCTGCCTTGCAAGCACAAGGGCCTGAGTTCAATCCCCAGTTCTGAAAAAAAAATAATAATAATAAGGGACAGAACCCCCAACCTGAAAGGGTGTCCCTCTGGGACAAGTTCATGTACTCTAAAACTGAAGAATGAATTTTAGGAACAGCAGAAGCTAAGAACAGAATTTATTTATTGAAAGAAAGAAAGCTTCTGTCCCAGACAGGAACAGAAGGAGACTCAAGTGGGTTGTCAAGGACCCTGCCTTTCTAGGAACTTTTATAGAGTGAATCTGTGACACAGGTGGGTCCAAGGTGAGAAAAATGGGAACTCGCTAGGTTGGCATGAGATGGGAAAAACTATGGCCAACCAATAAGGTTACAAACATAATTGTTCAGGTAAAATTGATTAAATGGAGATCAAATGCAGAAGCCAGTTATGTAGCAAGCAGACATGAATACAGAACAAAGACTCTTCCTGTAGGGGGCTGAGTTAATGACTCGCCCTGGCTTCCTCAAGGTGATTGATACCTACCTATTCAGAATATCAGCTCCTGATGTCCATCCCTAGGGAGGTATGTGGCTGCATTTGCTTACTCTTTTTTTCTTGAGGTTTGGCCCACAGCAGGAGTGTCTGTCTCTCCCACAGTTGCAAGACATCTTGTCTTCCATCCTGGCTTTTTCAAAAGCCTAGCCTTGTCTGACTGCCGATAATATATCTAATTTAGCTGCCTACCACAACATTCATGCAATGGCAAATCATAGGATGCATATGAGATGGAACAAAACTATGGTCAACCAGTAAGTATACAACAAGTATAGTCACTAGAGTAATATTGGGGAAATGGGAAACAAGTCACATAGCAAGCACACATGGGACAAGCAAGGACTTTTCTGGAAAGGGTGAGCATGGAGGTTTGGTCCCCATCCCAAGGTGGGTGATGCCTACTTCAAACATCAGTCACTGCTGTTTCCCCTTAGGAGAAGCATCTGGGTAAGTAGTTCCTCTTCTACTTGAAGCCCAGCCTTTAGTGACTCCGCCTGTAGACACAGTTGTCTTCTGCATTGGCCTCTGGAGGCCCAGCCTGTGCTCTCCCCTTTCATCTACCCACGAAGATTGACATTCTTTTGTCTATTTTAAGCTCAAAATACATTTATTTAAAAATATGCCCTTGACTGTCTCTAATTCTCAAAAATCTTAGAACGCCTGCATCTTTCCCTACTATAAAAAAACAGCATCACTGCTAATGTATTGGCATCATTCAGAATATGCTTCAATTAAAAGGGAAGAAAAACTTGTGAAGGTATAAAAAATTAACAGAGCAGGATAAAGTCTTAATTTAAAATTACATGCAAATGATGTGAAGGGCAATTTTTTTATTAAACAAGTCAAGCATTTCCACATTCATCACCACTTGGTGACAGCTCTGTGCAAATTTACTATAAATATCCCCAAAATAAAACTCTATTAGAAAAGTACAATTCAGACTGGGCATGGTGGTGCATGCCTATAATCCGTGTTGGAGAGACTGAAAAGAGGAGGATCACTATGAGTCTGAGCTG
>NW_004524589.1:26027442-26028238 GCF_000260255.1 Octodon degus | reverse complement strand
GAGGAAGAGGAGAAGGAGGAAGAAGAGGAGGAGGAAGAAGAGAAGAAGAAGAAAAAAAGAAGAAGGAGTTCAGTTCAATTCAATTCAGAAAATACTTACTAATCTACATTTTCAGAACTGGGTTAGGCCATGTTAGAAACAAAGAAAAAAAATTACAGCACAGTCTTTGTATTTAAGGACTTATAACTAAAATGGAAAAGTAAACAAATAAAAAAGCAGTTCTTTACAAAATAGAACACCATTAAATAAACCCTAAACAGAAAAGAGAAAGAAACCAAATGTAGGTCTGTAATTTTGTGTTTCTAGTAAGGCTTAAGGAAAGGTATGCAACTAGTTAGGTAGGTTAGATTATTACAATAAGGAAATTGACAACCAAAAGAATACTATAATTGCTGAATGAAGTATTAGGAAATGTCTTAATTACTAGGCTAACTTAGTAGTAGAGTTTTAGGAAGACTAGTCCAAGAGAAGCCTCTAATGTGGACAAAGTCAAAGAGATGCAGAGAGTTTCCAAAGTACTTGAACTACAACCTGAAAAACATCCACATAGAGCAAGACTAGTGAGAGAAATGGAGAAGAAAGAAGCAAAACAGGAAATTTGGAAGGAAAACGGCAAAGAATTTGGTGACTGGTATTTGGAAGGAAAGGAGAAATCATGGTTTTCTATTGCTGGGCCTATTGGCAAAAGGAATGACTGTCAGGGTGGGGGAGTTACATGAAAAGAACAGAAGTTTCATTTTGTTTTTGGTTTTGGGTTTGGGTTTTTTTTTTTTTTTTTTTTTTTTTTTTTTTTTTT
>NW_004524589.1:26011736-26027342 GCF_000260255.1 Octodon degus | reverse complement strand
GAACTGGGGATTGAACTCAGTCCCTTGAGCTTGCCAGGGAAGCGCTTATTCCACTGAGCCATCTCTCTGGCCCAGAAGTTTCATTTTGGAGGTGCTGATTTTTGAGAAGGTAGTAAGGTATAAAAAAAAAGATTCTAAACTAAAACCCTGAGGTTTGGTTTTCAGGTTTGGTTATTAACTAACAACAGTACTTCTCTATTTTCATTTCTCTACTAAAGAGTAAATTTTTACCTCAAAGAAATCCTCAGGAAAATTATCCTTGATAAGATTCATACTCAACTAATTGAGTCCCTTCTAACTGCCAGTCACCACGGTAGATACTTTCACATACATTATCACATTTAATTCTCACAGCAACTGCGTGAAGTTGTTTATCTAGAAATTCTAATTAATTATATTGTAATGAAAATGCAACTGCCAAATATTAATCAAGTATTCATTGAATTAATTAGACATATATTGTTTGATTTCTAATCCTATACTGCTCCACTGCCCAGATTTCAATTTTCCTTTTAATAGACATTAATAGCACAACATCACAAAAAGAATAGTTCAATGTCATATAATGTACAGGAATAAAATGCCTTAATGAAAACTGAAATATATCCAGGGATGAAATATACCAGTTGCAAGCTGAGCTCAATCTTAGACAAATCACTAAATTTTCTTGAGACTTAGTTACTTTGTCACATGAATTAATGATTCTTTGGCCATTGTTGTATGAGTCAAGGAAGGTATTGGCAAGAGAGCTTTTCACTGAACAAAGAGTGTAAACCCAAGGTTTAGAGAGGGGAAAAAGAGCATATCTCTCCCTAGGTCTTTCTCTGATTTTCAAAATCTTTCCTCAAGAATGCTGTGTAGATGGAGATGTAGGTAGGGATTGTTCCAACGCCATTACCAGGGAGATGCTGTGGTCATCATCAGTTTCCCACAAATACCCCTCTGTCTCCTGTGTGCTCCTGTGTCTAAGCCCAGATACATTCCCACAACTAAGACTATCACCTTGCTATTAATGATGGTTCATATGGCTTTACTCAATCATTGTTATAACTCTTGACTTTGAATCATTGAAACTCATCAATCATTGAAATTCACCAATGAACTGAGAAGTCTTTTAAACAGAAAGAAGAGTGTAGACTGAGCAAACCCCAGGATATTACCCATAAACGTGAGTTGAATTTATCAAAACAATCTACTACTTTCAAAACAGAACCATAAGAGGAAAGCCATAAATTCATTTAGAATGAACTCCACAAAGAGCTTATTACCAGTTTAAGTGTCCATATAATTATGCCTTAACCCAGGCAGGATTGCAATGTGGGTTTTTAGTCAATGATTAACCTGCATTTCTTGGTAGCTAGTAAAGCACTAACCTGCAGAGGCTTGGGTTGAACCTCTATCCTTGTCACTATATGGAATACCATTTCTGATGCCACCATCCGTGGCATTGTAATTAGATTTCACAAATGTTAAGTTGAACCATCTGAAATTACTAGCTTTCAAGGTCAAATATGGACAATTTTCTATAGGCAGTCTAGTATTTTTCATTAAAAACTTTCAACAATCTTTAAAAAATAGAATTATCTCTGTTTTAGAGGCAAGAAAACTAAATTTCAGATTGATGAGCAACAAGGCTACAATCAGACACCTAGGGAAGTGCTGGATTCCAGTTTAAAACTAGCTACTGAAATGCCTCCCTCCTGCCTGCACTTACAGTGATAGATTTGGTGGTAGATAATAATATAGGAAAGGCTAGGATCTTAATTATAGATAAACAATAGAGACTAAAGACACAAACATAGTAAAATAGAGGCAATGAATAATGACAAATTTGAAGAACTCTTCCATGAATGATGATAATATATTAGTCTTCCACTCAAAAACAAAGTTGATAGAAAAAGTGTGTATAATATCACAAAGTTCTGCTTAGGCAGATGCAGGGCCAGGTCTGATCCCCCGGCCTGCTGTGCTGGCCCCGCCCCCCTGGATGTGCTGAGACTGGGTGTGGAGGCGTGAGCCTGCAATCCCAGCACTTGGGAGGATCACTATGAGTTTGATCTACACAGTGAGACCCTGTACACCCTATGCCCTGTCCTAAATACAAAAAAAAGGAAAAAAAAATCACAAAATTAGCTTGAAAATAAAGAAAACATCCTAACAACTTGATTTTAAAATATAGGAATGACTTTCTCATGAACCAGTCAATTTGTTCTCTCTTTTTTTTAATCAGTAATATCAGGAACTCTAGCTCAAAGTAAGGACCTAAGTGATCAAAAAATCTTAAAAAATCTTCTGGACTGCATAAGTTAAAATAGTGGAATGGGCAAATGTGGAGAGGCTAGAATGAGCTGGCAATGCTGAAGTACCCCCCGACCTGCACTTGCTACCCTTGACTTCCCTAATGAAGACTTTTAATGGATGGGTGCATCTCTGGGGCAAGGGTAGAAGGAAAGGATTGGGTAACTTAAATCTGTTGTGGGAAAAAAAAAGAATGAAAAAGAGAAGACTATGAAAGTTACATAGTGTGATGGGTTAATGAACATCTAGTAAGATTTAATGAAAGTATATCTTGGTATTATTGACAGTTAGTGAAATACAAGGCCAGTCTTCAGCAGCAGACAAAGTGGGGCATTTGACCCAGGCTCTACAGCTGAAGGACAGGAGGCTTCCAAAGGTACTATAATACACTAGAGGCTGCTGTCATGGTGTCAAGATGAACTGCATATGCACATTTTTCCACCTAATGAGGTCAATTTGTTTTCTTTCATTCACTTAGTTTCATTCAATAACCTTCTCTCTTAAAAAAAATACATATATATATATATATATATATACACATATATGGATAAATTAAATGTTTTAAAATATGCAATTATCCATAAACTTCAATCTGAACTATGATAACTTTTCATATTTTAAATTCCTTCTCCAGATCTATTTCTGTAATTGCGATTATTGTGAAATTTTTACTCTACATTTTTCTGTTTATTGCTATGCCATTGACATGTTTATGTGTTTATAGCCATCAGTTTAAATGTCCCCATCTGAAGCACTTTCAGGCTAGAAACTAGGATTGTTCTAAATATGCAACTGAACATTTGGAAGTATTTTCTTTCTTTTTTGAAATGCCAAAGTGCTCCTACCTTAGCCCATTTGTTTCCAGTACAGTTGACACTGGTCCAAGAGTTGGGGAATGATATGTTTAAACAAACTGACTGGGTAGAGGGAAAAAAATCACAAGACCCTAAACGGTACAGTGAGTACAACCTCATGGAAAAAAAAGTTTTGTATCTCCTGTATTAGAGTTAGAGTCTGAACTCAAATTTTCACAGGAGCACCACATGCAAGAACTCCCCTGGGACGTCTTGTTTTTGTTTGTTTGTTTGTTTTGTTTTGTTTTGTTTTTTGAACTCCTGGTTATAGCAGTGCCTGACTTTTGAAATACTTGAGCCAATAAATCTTTGAGGTTTAACCACTTTGAGAAACACTTCTATTTCCAGGAACCAAAAGAGACTTGAATGATACTATGTGTGTGAAACCAGTCAGGCTAATAGTAAGAGAGTGTTAACACTTGCAACCTTGGGTTTTGTGAGTGAGTAGCAACTTTCTTTGTTAATGTATACATTACACCATGATACAAATTTGTGTTAATCCAATGACTAGGATGAACCTGAGCAGCTAGTTGGGGTCCCAGGCTTTACTGCCTACAGAATCAACCTTTTTGCTGCTGTCCAATGGCAGCTGTCCATTCTGCCTCACTTGGTGGTGAGGGCCATTCCAGGTACTGTTGCTGACTGCAACTCCCCGCTCTGGCAGCTGTGGTTGGAGACTGTTTAGTAGGAAACTTTTATTGGTGCGATCAAGTAATTGTGTTAAAAGAATACTGAGGTTCTGAGACCTGCCAGTCTTTCTCATTCCCTCCAATAGAAGAAAAGAATATCTCTTCCCACTTGCCTTTCTCTCTGTTTCCCTCCTCCATGATATGTGTGGAGGACCTACCTTAGAAAACACTTTGAGGTGAAAACAAAAATCAGACAGAGCATCCAGTACCTCAGTCTCAGAGAGTTACTCCAACTTAGTTATGGGCTCTTACTTGCAAACAAATAACATGCTTTTTTTTTTTTTTCTGAACCGGGGATTGAACTCAGGCCCTTGCGCTTGCCAGGGAAGCACTTATTCCACTGAGCCATCTCCCTGGCCCCAATAATATGCTTTTTAAAAAATATATGAATGTATGAGATAGATGATAGATAGATAGATAGATAGATTGATAGATAGATGATAAACAGGTAAGTTGTATCTTAAATCTGTACTATGAGGCAGGCCCTATTTGGTATAGCTACTTTACAGATGAGGCCATTATCCACTATTCATGGGCATGAGACTGGGTTCTTTACTTTGAGGCCTTCATTTTACACTTGAGGGCCATGAGCCATATGTAGTCACACCTGGTCCACACACATCCAGCAAGCCCGTTACATGCTAAGGGCCTGGGCTCCCTTCCCTGGTCTCTGTTCTTAGATTCTCTTTGCTTATTCTTTCCCACAAAACTTAAGAATGTGTATAGAATTAGGAAAACAAAAATTTTGATCAGAAATATGGAATGGTAAGCTTTAAACAGTAGAGAAGAAACTGATAAAGCTTCCGGAACAGGTCACTTAAGAGTCTGCACATGGAATTCATGTTCACATTTACCTCTATAATTAACAGGTAAAGGACAAGAAAGAAAAAATGTAGATAATGCTAACATTATGGTTTGTGTCTAACTGTCCCCCCAAAGCCTCATCCCATTAGAAGGCAGACTTCTAGAGTTGGTGAGTAATTCATGATTCGATGCTGAGATTATGGGTGAGGGCTACACCTGGCCTGGGGCAGAGAGCCTGAATGAAACAGAAGGGAGAGAGACTTGCTCTCTGCTGCCACTGCTCTTCCCTTTTGCTCCTGTTGTTTTGCTGTTTTCCACCACCGTGAGCTGCTGCCCTCTACCATGTGCCACTCTGCCTTGAAGACAGCAGAATATGAACTGAAACCTCCACAGACTATGAGCTAAATAAACCTTTCCTTCCTTCATTTTGGTTTTTGGGTATTTTGTCCCAGCAGCAAGAAAAGTAACTGAGATGGTAACTTTGGAGGATAAAAAGAAAAGACTGAACTCTTAGGCTTTTTTTTTTTTAATTTTGTATTTTAGGGAAGGGTCTGCAGGGTGTTCAGGGTCTCACTACTAGATCAGACTCATAGTGATCCACCTGTTTATAGCCTCCCAAGAGTTGGGATTACAGGCGCAGGCCACCATGCCCAGTCTCAGTTGTCTCAGAGTGCCCCGGCCCCTGTGCCTGCTTATAAGCACTTTGATCCGCTGAGCTATTTGGCTGGCCCTCTTATGCTTTTTTGTGCATGGTACAGGGAATTGAACTCAGGACTACATGCTTTCCAGGCAGGCACTGTGTCACTGAGCTATATCCCCAGCTCCTGTTCTATTTTTAACTGTCATATGTACTATCTCCCCTTCCAGATTTAAAAGGGAAAGAAAACTTTAATGAAAAAAAAAAACCATGAGGGAAAAAAATTCAAGAATTGATAACAAATGAAATTTTTACTTTTCTTTTTTTTTTACTTATTCTTATCATTGGAAGAAATGGAAATCTCAAGTTTTTTTCTTATTTATTAAATAACCTCCAGTAAGATCATAAAAACAACTACAAGCAATGGATAAATAGGAGCAAGTAGCAATCACTGCATACTGAGATAAAAGATTCAAAAAGTCAAAATAACCAAAAGTGGGTAATTTACTCACCTAATTAAGACCAATTAAGCTCAAGTCAAGGAAGCTGGTACTTGAAATGTCATCAAGGGCAAGCACTGCAGTGACTTCCCCAAGCCCCTCATTCTAAGGGAAAGCGTTGTGAGAAAGCACAATGTCTAGTTTCTCTTCTCTCTTGATGTAGTACACAGATCAGACTCAAGCACAAATCTCTCTTAAAGAGCTTGGATGAGCACTGTGGATGTCAAGCATACAGACACACAGGCCTGAAAGATGGCTTATTTAGCTAGCTAATTGTTACCTAGGAGGAGGTGGTGGGTGGCAGCAGCAAGCAGGAATGGCCCACCTTCTACATGAGTGAATTCTGCACATGGAATTCATGTCTATATTTACATTTATAACTTACAGAATTTCTAGTCATTGACCCCAAGCTGATAAACAAAATTACAAAATTCATTTTCATTTCACAGACTTGGCCAATCTCATCCGTCTCCCTGTTAGGTTTTCATATTAAAAGAGCAAGGGAAAAAATGTGAAAGCATATGTTTATAGCCAAGAATAAATATAACAATAATAAAGGAAATAAAAGAGAAAAACTAACCTTGGCACAGTGACTTAAATTTTTCCACCTTTCTCATATGGACGGTTTCCAAGTTCTACCATTTCAAAGAAAACACCTCATTGAAGAGTGCATAATTGCACACGGTTTCCATTCTTTAAATGTGGGAAATGAAGCCCTTTTACGTTCACATCATCAGCTGTGCCCCAGGAAACCTTCCATTCTTTCCAAATTAGTTTTTGTATCATTAAGCCAATCAACATTAGGTGCTTAGAATTATTTTCTGGAATAAACCCTGAATCATTACCTATATCATGTATGTAATAAAATTAAATAATGACATCATTATATAACATATGAGCACTGACCCTAAATGACCAAACCTGGAGAAATCAGGGCAGTCCTAATAAGAATCAGGCAGAAAGCCTAATGAAAATCAAACAGCAAGCTTAATAAGAACCAATGTATTTTGCCCCTCCTTCAAATTCACTTTTGATTTGCTTTTCATGGGAATCTCTGTTTGAAGTAGAGCAACAGCCAGCTAGAATTCTCAGAGCTAACCCTGAGATGAGTTAAGTCCCAGGTGGTTCTCTGGGCCATTTGATCTGGGACAAGAACCACTCAGGCAATAAGCAGTTGTCAGGCACTAAATATATGCTATCATAACCATAGACTGCAACTTGACTGGTTTTTATATTCAATATTTATTGAGCACGTAACACAAGCAGGACAAGGATGTTAGACTCAAAAGCTGAAACAGTATATAAGAAATACCACAGGTGTACTTTTTAATATGCCAGACACAAATAATATGTTATTTATTAATAATTTAATGTTCCCAAAAGCTCTCTGAGAATGTGTATACTTTACTCCATTTTACAAGTGTGTAAAAATCCCACAGATCTAGAGACTTACCCAAGGTCACTGGGAGGGGAGGACAGAGATGACAAGAAAAATTCAATCTGTGTCCATCTTAAGCACTGTATTCTATTCCAGCCATGTGAAATTGCCATTTTTTTGAGCTACAGGATTACAAAGATGTAGGAGCAGTCAAATAGCTCCGCAGATTAAAGCACCTACAAGCAGGTGCAGAGGCTGGGGGTTCAATCCCTGAGCCTGGTGTACTGGCCCTGCCCCCGGGGCACACTGAGACAACAATTGAGACTGGGCATGGTGGTGCTTGCCTGTAATCCCAGCTCTTGGGAGGCTGTAAACAGGCGGATCGCCACAAGTCCAATCTAATAGTGAGACCCTGAACACCCTGTAGCTTCCCTAAAAAATAAAAAAAATCACTTCTTTCCAGTATTAGAAAGATGTCCCTGACTCATGCCCAGCAGAGCTCAAACTATGTTAGGGAAGACGGATGCACAGGTATGACAATAAGGGACTTTTCATGGCATGATTATGCTTCCTACCTCCAGGCAGGATGCTCAGCCCTCCCGACATTCCCAGTGTCCTGTGGCCATCTCAAGCATTTATAAGCCCCAATCTTTTACATCCCAGTCCTCACCTAAAGCCCAGCACAGACACAATAAGCAAGCAGATAACGTGCTCATGTGTGCCCTATGCTGTCTGATTTTGAAACCCCCACTCCTCTTTTCCTGACTCTCTCACGTATTCTATACAAAAACAACCAAAAAAGACACAGTATCTTTCTTGCCACAGAAGGAAATGCAAATATCCCATATGGGGATGACACGGTATGTGTCCAAGGAGACCAAGGTCAAGACCACATAGGAGGCCAGATGAATTTTTTTTGTAGTGTTTTTGTTGTTGTTGTTGTTGTTGTTGTTGTTTAGTGGAACCAGGGATTGAACTCGGGCCCTTGCGCTTGCCAGGGAAGCCCTCATTCTACTGAGCCATCTCCCCAGCCCCTGTAGTGTTCTTTTATGCAAATTACTGTGTTAACAAACCTGATCATTTGACTCATGTTTTATAAAGACACTTGCAAATCTGAACAATTGAACATAATTTTCCCATCTATACACTTTAATTAAAAAAACACAGATTTTTTTAAACAGAACTTTCTATCTTTTATGTACATATTAAATGAGCTCTCAGATCTCAAAACAGTAGTTCCCCTCCACTCTGCACTCCCTGTGTTCCAATAGTAACTCAACATGCATGACACTTATGGGAAGATCAGAAATTAATCTCTGTGTATGTCTGCCTGTCTCCCTACATACATTAAGTAGGTAAAAATGTTAGAACTGGCTGATTAATATAATTTGTACACACAATTAATCTTTTGCTTCTAGGACTATCAGCCCCTTGAAAGCAAGGACCACATCTTTTAATTCTGAATTTTTCACATGTTAATGGAACGCCATAAAAATGTGGTTGGTTGGATTATTTAGGTCTCAGATAGTATTTATAAGTGCTGTAGGGCCCCAGTAAGAAATTGTGTGTGTAGCCTTGATGTTTGTAATCAAAAAAAGGGCTGAGTTGCAGGAAACAATGTTTTGTCAGTCAACCATTAAAAATATTCTACATCGTATTATGTCTATGCTGGGCCCAAATGGACCAACATGAAATACTTCATCTCCTTGGACAACATATCCCGTAAATTATGAAAAGAAAATGGTATTTTATGAGAGCTGGGCAACCTCATTTTCTAGGCAGCACATTTCATTCAGAGTGCAGTTATTAATAGGTCGCTTACAGGATTCATAACTGGTGCCACTGTGTGAAGGTACCCACACGTGGACAAGCGCTGCACAGAAAGCAGTGTATCAGCTCTTCCCAGAGCGGTGACTTTATCAAAACTATCCCAGGTGCCCTCTGAACCCCGCTCACCCTTCCTCACTAGATTCCCCCTTGTGTTCATGAGGGGGTGCCTCTAAGACTTTTTTTTTTCCTTTTCCTTTTAAAATCTCCTTTTTTGCTAATGAATTTGCCTCCTAGCATGACTGTCTCCTCCTTGGAAAACTGTAGGAAAGCGCCTGTTCAGGCTTCAGCAGATCTCAAGTCAGCAAACACAGTCAGTATTTTTAAAATTAGAAGTTGGAGAATGCACAAGCTGAGGTGTCACCATAAAGTGAGCTGAGGCCAATAATTAAGGATTAAAATCTAAATCATTACCTCTCATGCAAGGTAGGATGCAAAGTATGGCTCCCTTTCTCATCTCCTTAGAGAAATACAGATACAATGTACCAGATAAGACATTCTGTAGTTTTCATTATAAAGTTAATATTTATCTTACAGCCTTGGGTTTATCTTACCAACATATCTCATTCAGAAAAAGAAGAATTTCTTGATTTACCACATTAAAGTAAATATTGCTTTGAGATACGTGTTAAATTTTTAATAAAAACCCCTTCTATCTTGGTTGGATCAGGCACAGCTGCTTCAGCTGAGTTACAAATAAAACCAAATAAACATACGTAATTCTAAATACAGAGCACTGCCGCACATTTTAACCAGCCTGTCCATGACAATTACATTTTATGTGGCAGAGTTTTTTGGAGCTCTAACTTGGTTTATTGTAAGCCAAACTCCTAGGACTCGGAGAATACCATTCTCTAAGTCAGAATGTGATGCTGACCTAGGGGCCAGCACTTCACAGCCATGTGCTCCTCGGGCCTGAATCGTGTCCCCGCAAAAGGCACAAAAGTGAAACCCAGCTCAGTTAGGTTTGCACCATCCTGTGTCTTGTGTACACATATTTTTAGCATGGGTGATTTATTAGTGCCGTGTAGCTTTCTCTATATAGGGTAGTTTGCCCTCACTTGTCCTATATTCCTGCGGTAAGAATCCTATTACCAGAAAGCAAAACCAACCTGAAGCCCCTCATATAAGGGAGAATGAAAAGTGAGGCAAAGATGGTTCACCTTGTTTTTACGAAGTCGGATCTCCATGTTTTTAACTTCGTTTCTGGAGTGATTGGGAGAGAGAAGAGAACAAAAGACAAAATGAGCATTGAAAAGAATATTGTTCCAAACCTTTAGGTTCAGAAGAGAAGAACAGGGTCAAATCCTCAAATAACCACATTTGAAGACCACACAGCACAATGACTGGACCCCCGTGGTGCTGCCCCTGCACTAGAAAGGCACCCCAAGGAGGTCCTGCACAGGGTCCACACTCCTGTGCGCTCCAGTCCCTCTCCGCCACCTACTCCCTGGGTGAGCTTCAGGAAGGTTCATGGCCACCCTGTCCTCATCTATAAAATGAAGACAGCCAAATGTGGTGGCACACACCTGTAATCCCAGCACTTGGGAGGCAGAAGCAAGAGGATCACCACAAGTTGGAGACCAGTCTGGGCTATGTAGTAAGTTCAAGGCCAGTCTTAACTGTATAGTTAAGGACTTGTCTCAAAAATAAATAAAATAAAAATTTAGAAAGACAACAATGACTTCTATCTTCCAGAGCTGACATGAGTCTTAAGTTTGTCAATACTTGTTGTGTTTTGGGGGCTGGTGAGGTGGCTCAGTGGTCTAAGGCACCTACTTAGAACAAGCTTAGCAAAGCACGGGGACCGCGGTTCAATGCCCCAGCACCACATGCCAGCCAGCCCTGCCCCCTGGTGGGCTGAGCTGGCCACACACACACACACACACACATAAATAAATACTTGTGTTTTGAGAGCTCTTTATTGTTCATCCAGGAGCATACTGCAACTTCTCTTGCCTTTTGAATTATGCTCTTTGTTATTTCCTATATGCTACTTCTGAAGGTATTAAGATATTTCAAGTTTGCTAAGTATAAAATTCAAAGAGGACAGATCTTTTCTTTCAGTCCTTTAATCTAGTTTCTTACACACTTGGTCCTTTTTTTTTCTTTCTGATGTAGAATAAGATGCTATTTAATTTTGTTCTTCCAAAGCTAATATTTTTATGTATATGCTTTAATGATTTTTTTTCTTTACAAGAAGTTTTGGACAATTTCATTTTTGTGTATCTTGGTATGATTTTATTTAAATGTATTTGCAAAAGGTTTGTTTTTCTTGGAAATGTGGTATTATAAGTTGAACTAAATTCAGAAATTTTAAATCTTCAAATAAAAAAAGAAAGGAAAGGACAAGAGAAAATGAAAAAAAATACTTGTTGTGTTCTTGGGTGGAGTCTGGCAAATAGTAAATGGCAATAAGCAAGTATTTAAGTAAAGTAGAATGTTGATTTTGACGTATTCCTTGATTCATATGACTATAAAACTGGATAATTGAACCCTATCTCTTTTCCAACTCCATGATTTTTTTTCTCCTGTCATTTACTCAATACTTGAGCTTTTCAGTGACAGTCAGGGGTGCTTTTTTCTTAATAAAAAGTAAAGGCTGATGTTTATTAACATTTTGTATGTGCAAAATGATTATCTGTTAATTATCTCATTCAGTTTTCATAAAATCCAGTGAACAAGATGCTGTTATTCTGCTCCTACTTTTAGATGAAAAAGTGAAGTCACTGCAAGATTAATTGTCTAAGTTAACATACTTACTATGGAGCCAAACTAAGATTTGAAGTCAAATAGTGTTGATATTTTCTTCATAGGAAAAAAATATGTCCTATTGCAAAAACTATCCTGGAAGAACTTACCTTTGAAAACAAAAATCTCATTCCAACTTCCTTCCTACAGTAGGCCAGCACTCTGTGTGCAAGCTGATAGCCCAATAATCTGCACATCTATAAGAATGAGGGATTGCCTCAAGCCTCTGAGGTTGGAAGTGGCTTCTTTTATAGCAATCTTACAGCAAAAGCTCTCTGATGAAGGCTTTTTGTATGTTTTTGATCAATGAACCAAACACCAAATGTGAATTTGCTTTTAAACTATAAAACAAATATTGAAAGTTGTTTATTTTCTTTGGATACACCCAGAGTAACACATGTTAACACAAGCAAAAAAATTAGGTTTAAATACAACAAATAACTTCTTCTAAAATATAGCTTTCCCTTTAGTACTTAATGCCTATTCCCATATTCCAAATTAACATACTACTATAATCAAAAATAAAATGAAATTGTAAATCTTACAAAATATTAAGATTCCATGAAATCAAAAGAAGATTTGTCATAGGACTGTCCGTGTCATATGCAAAGCCAGTAACCAAAATAATCAGTCAGTCAAATTTGTCAACGATTGAAGGGAAGTATCAGCAAGCAGGATGACACAGGTTGTTTCCAAAAAAGATAGATTCAAATATCAAAAAAATTAAAGGCTGTCCTTGCATAAATTGATAAAGTTCATGAATACCTCTATAAAAACACTTTTATGAGGTATTACACAAATAAGCCACAACGATAAGTCTTCTTCCAGGGGCAGAATGGAGCTACCAGAGTGTAGGCTGGATTCCACCTGAAAGGGAAAAACATCTTTGATGGATTTTTTGGTACCTAGTTGTTGTGTGTTATATCTAATCTGCCCCACAAAGGCTCCTGTGCTCCCAGGTGGAGCTGCTGGGTGTGAGGCTGTGGATGTGTGACACTGGGTCGTGGGTATGTGGTGCTGGGTCAGTCCCTCATAGTCACTGTTGTAACTGAATGGATTTACCGAAGAGGGAAGACCCACCCTGCTTGTGTATAGCACCAGCCAGTTAGCTTACAGTGTGTATGCAATAAATGTGAAAAAAAGAGAGAAGGGTGCTGCTGTTGACTTAATATAAGAATAGTCAATATATTTTTTATAATCATTTGTTTTTCAATATAAAACTCCACTCAAGCCCTTTTCTTCCTAATCATATTTTGGTCGGTGTTTTTAAGTAGATTTACTTCAAAAATGCTTGTCTTTATTCCAGAATCAATTATCCTCAGATAACACACGGTAAACAGGAGAGTCTCAAAGTTCTCAAAGAGCTTCCAATCAGTGAGCCTACCTAAGTCATAAAAAGATTATAACAAGAGTAATTCTGCTATCTGCTGGCAAAACACATACACAACAGGAGCAAAAAGACTACCAAAGAATGGGCTTAAATTTGTACTGCATTTCTTGAAAATCTGATTTTCTAGTCTGATCTAAAAAAAACTTGTTAAAGAATCATCGCCATTATGAATAAAAGGAAGAAACAGAAAGGATGGAGTACTGCTGAAGACTGCATGCAAGGTCTTACTGAGGACTTTGAATTCAATCTCAGAGAAAATTTAGACCACTAAGACCTTCCATCATCAACAGAAAGCAATTCTCCAATTCAGTTGTCACAAAGATAAACTGGTCAACTTGCCATCCTGATACAAATCCATCCTCTACCTTAGAATCATACAAAATGAGCTGTCGAGCAGGAAGAGATCTTAAGCATCGTGAAGGATGACACACTCATTTTACAGAAAAAGCAATCCAGGTTTAAGTGACTTGTCTAAGAACACACGTCTTATTCGAGTGGAGTTAGGGTTTAGAATCTGAGTCTCACAAGTTGAAGGGCAACAGAAGTCCTCCCTTTCTCTTCCCTGAAAAATAACCGTAGTTTCCAGGGAATTTCCACCAAAGCCAGTGTCACCTCACAGGCTCCCCTAACAGAGCCTGTTTTTTTCATCCAAAAAGCAGTCAAATGGATGCATTAACAGGGAATTTAGTATTATTTTCCACACCTACACACAATAGAGCTTTCAAGCCAAAAAGTACGCTCCAGCAGCACCTACACAGTGGCTCATGGATGTCATTCCCCTAACCCCACAGCCAGGCAGCCTTTCACAGGACACCACCCACTGAATGGGCTTCCACGTGTGGTCCCTGGACTAATGGCATCAGCAGTCCACCCACCCCCAAGACCTTGTTAGAAATGCACATTTTGGGGGACCACACTAGACTGGCTGGTGAAAAACTCTCGAAGTAGGGTCCCAGACAGTCTTCAGGTATAACAAGCCCTTCAGACGATCCTAGTGCATGCTGAAGCTTATGAGGCACTCGGCTATACAATCAATACATTTGCTACCTTAGTCGGTTCTGAGGTGTCCTATCTGAGATGTGGTTTATCCTAACACAGACACCAGCTGATCTGGCAAGTGCATCTTGTGCCCTAAGTGCTGAAGCGGTAGCACAAAGCTTTCCTGTCAGCAATTATTTCTACTGTCAGTGGAAGCACATTCCCACCTTTATTCCAGAGTTAGGGGGTTTTGCTTGTGTTTGCTTTGCTTTATTCCCTGAAGACTGAGTCTTCCTATGGGTGAAAACAAATGATGAGGAAAAAGAGATGTCCTGACAGCATAGAGGCCAGGAAGAGGCTTCTCCACCTCCTCTTCTTCCTTCACCTTTGCTTCCTCCACCTCCTGAGGCTCCATCTTAGCCTGTCTGGCCACAACTATATGTCCAGGTACTGCTCGCTCTTTGCCTTCTCTGAGTGCTCTTACACAGCCCTTGTCCCTGCTCCTCCCCTGGCCACCTCCTCTCCTTTTCCCTCCACTTTTCGCTTGGCCCGACCTCTACTTTTCGATAGCCAGTTTGACCGTGTATTCATTTGGCTTCAGAAAAATCAAGTAATCACACTACCTAGCAAGGTCCATCTGCTGTGAAATAGAAAAAAAACTTAAGGTCTGAGAAGGTTAAGCTATTTACCCACTGCTGCACTGTCCTTCCAGTTAAATAAATACAATTACTTTTTTTTCTGTTGCATAGATTTCTTGCTTGAATCCAGTAGATTGCCCCTCGGACTCATGTCAAAGCTTGATTCTGTCATTAAGGAATTATTCTGCTTAGCTTAGGTTCACCAACAATTTCCTGAGCCCACCTTTTATATTTTTCAGCCAATCTTTGTGGAGAATAGTCAGAATTGTAACTATTAGAGATGGTCTACCTAAGCCCTTCCCATGACTATGATCAAGATACCGCTTCTGATGTTCGATCCCAATAACATTCAGGTCATCTTTGAATATCTTCACAAAGATTTCATTTTTTTTTTTTCATGTATTTAGTACAGGGTCTCCAGGGTCTCACTACGTAGATCAGACTTGTAGTGATCCTCCTGTTTTCAGCCTCCCAAGTATTGGGATTACAGGCGAGCACCACCATGCCCAGTCTCAGTCACCATCTCAGCGTGCCCTGGGGGTGGGGCGAGCATGGCAGGCCCAGGGATCAAAACCCCCGCCCCTGTGTCTGCCTAAGCAGGAGCTTTAAGCTTTAATCAGCTGAGCTATCTGGCTGGCCCTAAAGATTTCTTTTTCTCAGTAATAGCTGATGCCATGCAGGAGGATATAGCAGTTAAAAAAATGAGATAGAGAAAGGAGAGAATTTATTTATATGGAACTTTTATTCTAGAGGAAGAGATGCTCAACTAATAATTTACATGAGAAAATGGTATGTTATATGACACTGAGTGCCACAGAGCAAAGGAAACAAGGCAGAGAGTGCAGGAAAGAATATATATATA
>NW_004524589.1:25997557-26011636 GCF_000260255.1 Octodon degus | reverse complement strand
TTTTTTTTTTTTTTCAGAACCGGGAATTGAACTCAGGCCCTTGTGCTTGCCAGGGAAGCACATATTCCACTGAGCTATCCTCCCGGCCCCGAAAGGATATAATTTTAAATAGGATGCCAAGAAGGGAACAATTTAATATCTTTTGAAAATTTCTCATATATACTATGGTCTGACTTTTTAGAGCTTGATGGGTTTTTTGTTTTGTTTCATTTTTTAATGTATTTGGTTGTTGTAGAGTCTCGGACTTATAGTGATCCTCCTGCTTACAGCCTCCTCTGTGCTGGAATTACAGGCATGTGCCACTATGCCCAGACTCTGTGGCCAGCTCAGCCTGCCCTGAGGGTGGGGCTGGTGTGGCATGTGGTGCAAGGAACCAAACTGCAGTCTCTGTACTTGCCTAAGCTTGCCCAAACAGGTGCTTTGGTAGGCTCAGCTATCTCACTGGCCCTCAGTGCTTGCTGATTTTAAGGATCACTAAACACAATTTACTTTTAGGTCACTCAAAAATGTGTTTACCTATATATTCTAGAATCTTCTAGAAGTTAATAGCAAGCTTATAATTTTCTCTTTTCCTGACTTTTCCTTTTATTTTTCACAGAATTGGTAATTTCAGAGGTACCAGTAAGGAAACACAACTGCTGCTATGTACTGCTGGTAGATATTGTCATGTCCCACCTCCTGAACTATTTGTTTCCTGACACAGAGAAACATCATGGAAGTTACTATTTAGGAAATTTGTTTTGCCCTTCTGTGCCCTTATCTACAGAAAGAAAATTATCAGTGTTTATTATTATTATTATAGCCAGTTTCACAATCTACTAAGAACTCAGCAATAAAATGTGAAATGGCTACGTGGGTAGAAAAGAAAAATTATGGGAGAAAAAACAGGATGAACCTTTAAAACATCTTTTGTAGAGAACTGTAGTCACCTTTTTGTCCCAGCTTGAACTAGTAAAGACATAATTTATTTATCCCGAGCACCTCTAGTCAGATGGAGTGTCTGCATTGTCCGGGGATAACTTTTTTATGACGTTTTATTGCTTGGTTCACACAAGAACAATGAGTTCAAGTAATTCAGCCAAGGTCACATGCCAAGAGTTTCTGGTTTTGTCTATTTTAAAACTGGAGAACTTTAATGATTTCCTTTTCTTATTATACTTACCAGAATCCATTGTCTCTGTCTACAATTCTCTGCTCACGTTTGCAGAAAGAAACACTTGAAATCTTTAGCTGCTTTAACTGTTTTGGTCACTGCAGTGCTTCCAGATTTGGCTGTGATACAAATGGCTTGACATTCAGTAAAATAAGCTTTGTAAAATATCCAGAAAAATAGGTTATAACTGTTTTTTTAAAAGGAATATTGTAAGGATATTAATGAAAACAAACAACCAATCAACAAAACAAATTTTATACAAAATAAACTATGCTTGAATCAGATTTCCCAGGGTCATATGAAAACATATGATCACTTACTTAGTGTTACAGAAGGTCTCTAGCAATGGGTCAATAGATTGAGCTATTCCTTCCTCCAAAAAGCTACACTGATGAGTCCTAGGCTGCTGCTTAGTGCTCAGACCACACTGGTCTTCTGCGCAATGGAAACATTTATATTTTGCTTTCTTTCTCTTTAGCAATTCTCCAAAATGACTGCTTCTGATTCCCAATTGTCTTGCTATCCCACATTAGAATGTTCCCTCTAGAACTCTTTCTCCATCCCTGAACTTTCTCCTTTATTTTTTCCTCACCAAAATTCTCCTTTTTGTCTAAAACACTATTTCCTCGCATAACAGTTTTACAGGATAGTTGTCAAACATCTAGACATAGAGATAGGTAAGTGAGGAAATTGTGAGTTATTTCTAACAACCAAAGCTAATTAGGTTGACAGTACGTGCCTGTCTTTGCCATCTTTTCTTCTATAAGTATGGGCGGTACTTTTTCAATTATATCAATAGCTTAACTATTAAAGTGTAAAGTATGTATTAAAAAAGTGCCTAAATCAACTATGTCTTCGTGAAGTGAGCATGCTCAGTACCACTACATTTTGATGTGATTTGAACACAATGCAATATCAGGTTCTCACCTACGTGGCAGTGTCAGAGCTCTGCTCTGAAACCTGACCACCTAAAGCTGAGTCCTGCCTACAGTTTCCTACTGATGTGACTCAGGATACGTCATTTAGCCTTCCTAGATCTCTGTTACCTCATCTGTTAATAGACCCCTATCATGAATATTAAATGAGTTAATGTAAATAATTTACTTAGAATAATGTGAGCTACACAGAACACAGCAAATAAGCTAGCTATTCTTATTGTTGTACAATATCCGGAGAACCTTTTCTCTCACAGTAGCCAAACTTTCCCTCATATACTTTTTTCCTTTAGGAATTTGGCTAACTCCCTTGAAGTCTTCTCTGATTTCCTCACATGCAATTAACTAGAAGAGAAAGCAATCCACATTCTCACACTAAGCTTCAAGTCCCCATCTGAGATGAAACTCCCTCACCTGGTACCATCTTTAACCTACCTTTGCAAGCACAAATCCCTTAGCTCCCTTCTGTAAACACTCCTAAATCAAGCTATTGATTTTAAATGCATCTTGTTTTTTAAAATTTCTTTCCCCTTGTGTTTATTATCCTCCCCCAGCCAATGCTTTTTCCTTCGTGCTTTCAGAATTCCCCACCTTTCTCCAGGCAGAGTTCTCCCACCTCTGAGCTCAACATCACCCCCAATTTGTGGTTCACAAAACACTCTCATGTGTCTTACATTCTGCACAGCAATCTGAGATAAAGCTGTGAGTACTATCCCCAATTCACCATCATTACCTGTCATGAAAATACATTCCCATCCTGCCTACAATGAAAGCTTCTGTAACTGAAGATCGTATGTATGCTTATTTTAGTTTTCTATACTGAGAAGCATACTGATTCTGTGGAATTCATCTATTACCAAATTATTAGTAGTAAAACTAAGAAACTCAAATGCCCCCTGTGTGTCTCTAAGCTAAACTCGTAGCATTATCATTTACTTTTTTCACCACATATTGAACACCTTCTATGTGCCAAGTAGTGTACCACTTAGCATGTGCTAGGGGCCTCCCTGCTTGTAATCTAATTTCAGGTTATGTAAAGGAGTGCTGGATGATGCCCAGAAAAGACCCGGGAGCCACCTCTGCTGACATAAGTACAGCCACTGTGTGCCCTTCTGCTCCTCGCTCTCCTCATCTACTCTGCAGAAATACAATCTGATTCAACCATATCACATGGTTATTATGCAGCTCAACATGTGCAAGCACTTTGTGTATTTTATAAAAATATAAAAGTATCAAGGTTATGCAATTATGAAGGCATGCTTTCTGCCCTGGTGGGCCTACAGTCCAACTGAGAAGAAGAGAAGCATACCTAAGAAGACAGATGATGACATAAAGCAGTCCTCACTAAATGGCAGAAGGTGCAAGCATGCAATAATTTAGAATGTGAAAAAGTAGCGTTGTACTTTTAAATTCACAAGATTAAAACATTTTCCATTGTCACCTATTTTATAAATGTTTAAACTGGGAAAATATTAATCTTCTTGGGGGGATTAGTTTTCAACAAGAAATTGGATTACTTAATTTGAGTTCAAAACTGCTTCTAAAGCCCTGTATTATTGTGGGAGTCCTTTATCTAAGTTCAGTTCATTCTCCTACACCTGTTCGGATGAATTGCAAGAGTTATTGCTCCCGACTTCAGAGGTAGAAAGAATAGGAGCAAATGTAAGGAAGCTGCTCTTTGATCTCCATGTACATCAATTACAGGTAATAAATCCCCCCCGCAGTTGGAGCTAAGACAGAATCTCAAAAGCACATGGACTTTTCCTATTAGAAAATATAAACCAAATAGTGACTATTTGCTGTTTAGATTTATTTTGTGAGTAATGTAACTGAAAAAACAACCTAGCACTGAAGGATGTATCATTTTTAATCTCAGCACTTTTAGCTACTGCCAACACCAGATAGAGTATCTTATTGCAATAATTCAAGGATTTCTCTATTAGTTTCTCTAAGCCCTTAAAGCAAATGAAGCTCTTATGATATAAAACACCTTTCTTTCTCTATTTTTTTCTCAGCTTTCAAGCCTAAATGCATTTCAGGGTAGAATTTTAAATGAACTAGATAAATGAAATTCTATCTAACTGTATTAATTTTTGACACTCTTTTTATGATTCTTTTAAAAAGAACATAGAAACGAATTGCTGCTCTGGCTGCTGTATGGTCATGATGAATAGTAGGCTACAAATAATGTGGTTTTTTTTTTTTTCAAACTTTCGAAAGACCAATTTAGATTTTTAATCTCAGAGGGGGGTTTACAAACACCTTAAACTGATCATCATCAAAGGAGCTGTATAAGAGTTTCTTAAACAAAGAAACACATTTTCATATCCAAGGAAGCAATTTCATACTTTTCTCTCCCCATCCTGTAGCTTTTTGTCCCCACCACGGTATCTACGCGTATAGCTTCGGCTCTGACCTTGAAGGACCGGCTTTCTCGAAGCTTCCTTCTGGATCACAGATGACCTTCAGCTGGTATCATTGAGCTCTGACCCGCCTCAGCGATCTGCCCACACAAAATACATATGCTGAGCAGTGCGGGTGTGTGCAGCAGGGGTAAGTGAATTATTTACAAAAATTTGAGTTGACACCTTTTATCAAATGTGGAAAGATGAAGACAAAACAGCTGCTATTGCTGTCGTAAGCAATCTGCTGGTGATTGAATAAAAGTGTCAAGAAAATGGCTGCTTGATGGTCTTTTGTTCTCCCTCATCCGGCTTGATGTTAGTTTGAGCTGTCAGTTAGGAATCACGGCGGTGTGATTTATCAATAGACTGAGTGACCTTCTATTTCAGCTCCCGATAGAACTAGAAGACAGCACCCTCTACTGCGAATGTGTAGCACTTCCCCTGCGTGGGCCATCAGTGCGAGCGCTTGGTTTGCGTGTGCCAAGAACTCCTCACCCTTGGGATAATTATGGCTTTTTACATTTTGTCCTGTTTCAATTGCCTCCATACACTTATTAAAAATTAGTAAAAATCCAAAGAGGCAACTTCAAGCATATTTCTATACCTTCCAGCAAACTAATTTAGAGAATCAGTATTTGAGATAAAATGCTTCCTCCTTGTTAATTAAACTGCAGAATAAGGAAACATTATCTCAGATAGCACACTGAATCTTTAAACAGTGTTTGGATTATACTGATATGAATAACCCAGCTTCACTAACTCAAATTATTTTATAGTCTCTATAGAAAGAAGGATTTGGGCTTACTTTTCTGCTATAGTTCCGTGGTCCCCCCTGGGAAAGATATTATCAATCAAGATGTAGATGCTAAGAGATACTAAGCCATACTGACCAGGACCTTACAAATGAATATTGCCACTACCTGCCTATATCATATGTATTTTTTACAGTAGGGCTTTCTGTTTTAATAGGTATTTACTTGCTCCAAAGCCACGTATAATGAAAGTAAATTTTGAAAAAGTTATATTCTGGCTGCTAGTAAAAGGAGATATTAAACATATTTAAAATAATTAAAGTAGCCTTATCCAATTTTTCAATACCTCATAATTGTTCAGTGTTCAGATCTAACTTTCCAGAATTTAAGGCAAATTTTTCTTCTTTTAAAAACTGTTTTATACATCTATATATACACCTATCTTTCCTTTAAGGCATTTTGTAGTATGCTTTCATTTAATTTCTCATCTTGTAAATGAGAAATCATTGTGCAAGTATAATTTTATTAACTTATCAAAGATTTAATTCCTTGAAGACATGTTTTGGGACCACATCTCTCTTCCATTTCTTAGTTGTAGTTGTCATTGTGCTGTAGATTAAAGCAGATCAGGTTAAGAATGTAGAAAAATGTGTGTTTCACTAATTCACAAAATTTCCACCTTCCTAAGTGCCCTTTCCGCCCCTTATTTAACTCAAGTGACTACACAGATACTTTACTCTCACTTAAATTCACAAAAGCACCACAATCTGACCTGGACTTGGAGTTCAGACCTCAGTTCTTAGCCTGAGCTCTGGTTTTTCCTTCCTCTTCTTCCTGATATACATACACACCATGACTTGTTCATAAAAGCTCTGCAGCAAAGTTGAATAATATGTAAATTTTATGTTGTAATGAATTAGGTCCTAAGATCTTTAAAGGTCAGACACCTGGTATAATACATCACATTTTTTAATATCAACTACAAAATAACTGTAATAAATTTTTCCAGCACCACATCCTCACACACTGTTACCCACAAGGAAGCACCAAAGGAAATGTGTCATTTGTCAAAACATACAGAAAAACTGGCATGTGTACAAGTCACTTTAAAAGTAATGCTCAGATTAGAAATAGCTTTCCAAATGATATTTTGTGGCTAAATAAAGAAAAAATACATTAGAGCCTGACTGAAATCATCTTCTGATATGTTTTAAAGGGGTAAAAACAACTAACACCCTAAGATATATGATAAAATGGTTTTAATTAGTCACAGAATAATGTATAATTTATAAATAAAGAACCCTATTTGATTCTCCTTAGGGAAAAATTCAACAGGCAGGGAAATTCGGCTGTCTGTGGATAAGTGAGTGTGATGTTACAAAAGGTCCAGCTATCTGAGTTACAGACACTTGACAGCTGCTAGTATTTCTTTTATAATGATACTTGCAAGCTTCACTTATGTACATGGGGCTGGGGAGATGGCTTAGTGTAATAAGCGTTTCCCTGGCAAGAGTAAGGGCCTGAGTTCAATCCCTGGTACTGCACCCCCCCCAAAAAAAAGTTTTGCTTACGTGTCTCTACTATAGGAGCAAGCTTGTTAGCAGAAGAAGAAAAATAAATCACCTACAAATAAAGCAGGCTATAGGAATTTGTGCTTTAAAAATACAAACCCTCCCCGGGCCTGCCCCGCTGGCCCAGCCCCCAGGACACACTGAGATGGCATGAGACTGGGCTTGGAGGCAAGCACCTGTAATCCCAGCACTTGGGAGGCTGTAAAAAGGAGAATCACTATGAGTCCAATCTCGTAGTGAGACCCTGAACACCCTGTAGATCCTTCCCTAAAATATAGAAAAAAGAAAAATAAATAAATAAAAATGCAAACCCACATCAATACAAGTTCTCATTGCCATATGCCACATGTACCTATCTCTTAATGGTATATTTTGTTACCTTAGTACACAAGGGAAATGGGCATGTAAGCAGAAACGTCCATCTCTAGAATTCTAGTATGGATTCCTATACATCTCTGTTATGTTATTTTTAATGCCATGGAAGGTTGAGTCTTTAAAATATACATTGCAAATGGTTATTTTATATATAACGTTTTGGTTTCGAAATGAATCTTCAGATAGGAATTGAAACTGAATTTGAGAAACAAGTGAATTTATTGCCTAATATTTGTGTTTTAAAGTTGAGTGTGCTTAGAAAAAGGCTAATAATTTAAACCCAATTTCACTTTTCCCAATGTATGCAGTGGTGATTTTCTTAACACATACATATGGCATCAGTCAGTAGTCACAAAGGAAAGTGGGATTATTGTTCAGATCATTAGGAGGCACCCCGTGAGCAGAACAATTGTGGCCAGTATACTTTTTGTTTTTGAAAGTCCTGGAAAATTACCAAAATCTCAACCTGCTTAATACATATACATAAAGTCAGCCAATACATCCATAGACCTTTATAGCCAAGGCCAAAATGTGTTTTCTAAGCTGAGAACAACATATTGGCATAAAATTCTCCTCTAACAAGCAACTGGACACCTGTGTTCTTATACCCAGTGAACCTAGTGAGGAAATTATTAGACAAACAGAAGGAAATGAAGAGATGGAGAACTTTTCAGTGTTTTAATTAATTTGCTGAAAATGGCCAAGGGACATAGAAGCAATTTAAAGGAAGAATAAGTATAGCAGTCAGAAGAAAGAAATTTTAAGTTGACCCCACTACACAAACAAAAAAAAAAGTTTTAGATCCCAACATATAATGACATGAAGCACATACTCGGAACTCCACCAATGGAGACATTAATTTCTTCACCTTTCTGGAAGGAGGTTGGCAGGAGGAACCTGGTGAATGATTTGGACATGTGACCCACTCTTTTTTTCAGCAAGGGACACCGAGTGCCTCACTGGTGCCTCGCTCTGGACACATGGGCATTGGCTGCCTTTCGCCTGCCTGTCCCAGCTCCCAGACTTCTGTGAGGACTCATCATGATGCTCATCATTCACGCTGGGAAATCAAACAGAAATTGGGATGCAGTGTGTATTCCAAGCTATTCATCATCAAGAAGACAAACAAATCACCAGCAGGTATACGGGAGGGGGGGAATGACCAATGTCACTCATCACCAATCATCAGAGAAATGCACATGAAAACCACAATGATCTGTCACCTCACTTGTTAGAATGGCTGTTATCAAAAAGACAAATGCTGCCAGGGCTGGCAAGGATAGGGAGGAAAGAGCCTCCTTGCACACGGTTGGCAAGAATGTAAGTTATTACAGCTATCACAGAACAGTATAGAGGATTTGCAAAGAATTAAAAATGAATCTATTGTATGATCTGGAAATATTGGTTATACAGCCAGAGAAAGCGAAATTGGTATGTCAAAGAGATACCTGCACTGCTGTGTTCATTGCAGCACTTTTCACAGTAGCCAACATGAGAAACACCAACCTACATATCCATCAATAAATGAATGGATAAAGAAAATGTGGGGTATAGACAATGGAATAATACTTGGACATGAAAAGGATGAAATCCCACAATTTGTGGCAAGGTGAATGAACCTGGAAGGGCAATGTGGAAAGTGAAATAAACCAGACAGAGAAAGATAAAAGCCATGTACCCTCACTCATTTGTGGCATCTGAAAAAATGCTCATTTCATGAAAGTTGAGAATAGGTAGAGGCTAGGAAGAACACAGAATAGAAGGGGATGGAGACAGCATGGTCAACAAGTACACAAATGTAGTCATATAGGATTATTAGGTTCTGGCATTCTATTGCAAAAGTAGTGTGATTGCAGTTAACACTCAGATTGTGTACTTCGAAGTTACTAGAAGAAAAGATTTTGCAAGTTCTCATAACAAAGAAATGTTATGATAGATATTCTTAATCCCCTAATTTGATCACTATACAAGCTATGCATGCATGAAAGCATCATGTTATTCCCCATAAATATTTACAATCATAACTAATCAATTAAAAATAAAATTTAATTATGTATACATAAATAAAATAAGGGTATTTGTTAGTTTTGGAAAAAGAATATTCAGTAAAAAGTCAAGACTGCAAGTTTGTATTTGTAGCAATTTTGAAATATGTGTACCGCATACGCACAGAAGAACAGAATTACACTGACATGTCAGCCATAGCTCAGAGCAGGGCTCAGACTAGGTGGACTGAGGCACCAAATCCAACCAAGGCCTGCTTTTGTACATAAAGTTTTATGGAAAGGCAGTCATGGCCACTCATGTAGCTGCTTTAAGGTCACAAGAGGGGGCTGGGGAGATGGCTCAGTGGAATAAGTGCTTCCCTGGCAAGCATAAGGGCCTGAGTTTGATCCCCAGTTCTGCTCAAAACAAAACAAAAAAAAAGTCACAAGAGGGTAGAGTAACTGCAACAGAGATTGTGTTTTCTCCTGGCTAAGCAAGGTAATCCAAGCACTCAGGAGACTAAGGCAGGAGGGTTGTCATAGGTTCAAGACCAGCCATGGCTACATGGTGGTTTATGATCACTTTGAACTACACAGCAAGACCCTGTCTCAATAAACCAAACTGTTTGCAAGTTGCAGATCTGTGGATTTCAAGTAAAGAAGTTTTAATTTTCTCCTTAAGTCTTTGTATTTCCATATTCTGCCAATAAAAATATGTGATGGTTATAGTCAGAAAGAAAAACAAAATTAATTTTATTCTTTTCCCTTGTTCTAGGAATATATTATACAATGATGAATGTTATCATCCAATCCAGTTTGGTCCTCAGCCATGGTTAAATAGCTTAAAGTGGAGGCTATAAAATTACTATTTATGTCACAAGCACTTGTTGTTAGTCTCACTGCAGTTCAGGCAATGCACTAAGTGCCTTAGAACTGTTGACTCACCCAGCCCTCATAATTGTGCGATAGAGAAGAGTTATTTTATCCCTTCGCAGAGATGAGGAAACCAGAAAATAAAGGGGGTAAGTAATTCACCCCAGGCCACATGCTCATGCCTCGGAGCCAGGGTTCAAATCCAAGCAGCACAGAGCTACAGAAGTGCTGTGCTGCTCCGTGTGACTAATTTTTAAGCCATCTTCTTCCAGGGAAAATGCATTTTGTCTATGGTCTAAATAGTTCTCCAAAGTACACAACTGAAGTCCAGAAACTTTCTCAGTGGCTGAAAGGGGTAAGAGGGGAGGAGATGGGAGGAAAGGAGCAATGCAGGAGAGTGAAGCTCCACCACTCAGAAGGTATGACGGAGCTAGGGCACGCAAGAGTCTGGTGCGTGATGTGGGCTCTGCAAGGAGAAAGAGCCTGTGAAGTGCGCGCATGCGTGCGTGTGTGTGTGTGTGTGTGTGTGTGTGTATGTGTCCGTGTATCTGTCTGTGTGTGTGTGTCTCTGTGTATCTGTGTGTGTGTGTGTGTGTGTGTGTGTGTGTGTGAGTGGAGATTGTGAGGACTGTTGGGCCCAAATTCTATACAGTATCCCAGCTGGCAGGAGAGCAAGGCAAAATCAGTTTGGCCACAAAATTGTTTCTTTCTCAGTGCTCCTCTGTCTTTTTCACCTCAAGTTTCAACAAATTGGACAAAGCCCACCACATTACACCAGGTATTCTACATTAATCAGTAGAGTCTGCTGACTCAAATGTTAATCTCATCTAAAAGTACCTTCAGGGGCTGGGGAGATGGCACAGTAAAATAAGCGCTTCCCTGGCAAGCACAAGGGCCTGAGATCAATCTCTGGTTCTGCCAAAATAAATTAAATAAATAAATAAATAAAAGTACCTTCACAGTTAATCTCTAGACTGGTGTTTGACACACAATTGTATATCATAGCCTAGTCAAGTTGACAAACAAAATTAACCACCACATGCAAGTAAGCAAATGAGAAGAAGAAAAGAAAGACAAAAGCACTAAGGTAAACATCAACCATTGGTTGTGGGAATTGGGAGAAGAAAACATACTCCCCATCCGTCATAGTTCACCACCTAGTAGGAAAAACAGGTAAGCAACAGAAATGTCACAGTTGCCGTCAAGCTCGTGTCATGGCTCTATATAGGTGCTGGGGAACATCTCAGTGTAACAGACGGATAGATGGATGGACAACCTGGGGAACTGGCTTCAGGATTTAGTGTGGAAGAAAGGGGAGGCTTGGTCAAGGGGGGTGGTAGTGATGAGAAGAACCAGAGAGCATGTCAGGGTGCCTAGTCTCTAGTCCCTGGTCCTCTATTGTGGACAAAGGCAGGAAAGGCACTCCATGGCCTTCAGTAACATCACATTACTTTGGCGAACAGAAGGCCAGGGGGATACAAGGTTGGGTGGAGGTGGCCAGGTGTAAGCTTTTGTGGTGAGGGCCTAAGACTTTGTACCTCTTTTATACCTTCAGAGTTTCCTGCTCCAGAAGGTCCAGGGAACTGAACTCACTGTGGTTCTGCCATGGTATCAAGTACAGCCCAAAATGAGGGTCAAAGAAATATGTGATCGACACCCTTAGGTGCAACCAGATGGGATGTACCTGAACAGAAGCAGGTATCAGGCATACCCACGTTTCTTCAGAATAACCAGAGGCCCATGTGTGGTTTATTAGGAGTCCATGTTGGGTTAATATTGCTCTAATCCCATGGGTGTGCTGAAGATGCTTTGGCGGTACAGTACCCTCAGATGTCTGTTTTGATGGGTGGGTGCACAGTGTGGAACAAAGGTGAGATGCCCTACGAGACCTCTGGCCTCTGGGCAACTTCATGCCACTCAGTGCACATGGAGTGTGGAGTTGGGTAGGTGCAACTGTCAAATGGGAAACACACCTTTTCTGAGGTTATAGGCTACTTTATTTATTTATTTATTTATTTATTTATTTATTTATTTTTGACACAGGGTCTCACTACACAGTTTGGACTCACAGTGATCCTCCTGCCTCAACCTCCCCAGCACTGGGATTACAGGCATACCCCCCCATGCCAGGTTTCAAGGCCACCATGGGGCTGGCACGGCACACAGTACCAAAGATCGAACTCCAGCCCATGCACTTGCTGAGTAGGCGCTTAGGCTGCTCAGCTGTCTCCCCAGCCCATGACAGGTTACTTTAGGTCGAGCATTTTTCAGCTTGAGTGAATGAGTTGCAGAGACTCTGCTTTCCATCTCTTTCTAGCCCAGTCCACCCCGTCCCTTCATTGCAAACTCAACTTTTTTCCTGTGCACCACCCCCGACAGAGAAAATGTTCATGTTCACCGCTGACCAATAGTTACCAATTTGACTATTTGGAAACAAAAGTAGAACATGAGCCCCTAGAAGGCAGAGATTTTGTTTTCTGTTGCTCACTATTTTATCCCTTGTTCTTGACAAAGAGTAAGTAGATAACTTATCCTGCTAAGGAAAAAGGAAGTGGGAATCATCAGTCTCTTTATTTTGGACACTAGTAACAGTACTTGTGAAGATAGGAAAGCCGGGAAGATTGCTTTACAAAGCCTCTGGCTCATGGTAAAGGGTCAGCAAATGTCAGTTATTATACTTGTATGGAGAAAAATTAATTTTCTGTGAAACAAAATGTTAAGTAGCCACACACATAAGGGCCAAGTTATGAGGGGCCTCCATAACATATTGAGATATTTAATTTTTATCTGAAATCAGGATGAAACTTGCAGAGAATTTTAAGCAAAAGAATAGTACAAGTCACATAATAAGGAGACTTTTCCTAAAGCAGTTGGAGAAACAAATTGGAGTGGAATTTTTGAAAGTTAGAACAATAGAAAAAAGACAAGATGGGAAAAAGTGTTTGGAAATAGAATTGGCAGAAGCAGTCAAGCAACTCAAGAAAAAAGAATGAAACAAAAGAAAAAATGCAGCATGAATATATATATATATATGTATATATATACATATATATATATGGATTTTTTCACGTAGCAAAGTAATATGAATTTCACAGTATTTGTTGTGATCCATAGTGTTGTCTTCCCACCAGTTATTCATACTACCAGATATATGTATGTAAAATTGGAAGAAAGAAATGCTTAAGACATTAAGAAGAGAAAAAATACAAACAATTGAGAAAAGGAGACAAAACAAATTAACGCATTAACTGCTCGTTCCCATAGATCAGTATTAATGCACAGTGCAGTTGTCCAAACCATCTGCTTACATACATAGATAAATCTCTTTCCCCAACTCCCTCTCCTGTCCTTCTCCTCAACTCAGTAACTCTTTCCTTTTGAATGAGTTCATTCCCTTTTTCCAGTACCTACTGTACCCTTCAGATTCCATTTTTCTCTTTCAGGTCCTCACACTAAGGAGACAATACAATGTTTGCACATGTGTATCTGATTTATTTCACTTAAGAGTATGTTCTCTAATTGCATCCACTTACTGACAAAAAGCTCAAATTTATCCTGTTTTATGGCTGAATAATACTCCATTGTACTAAAATAGCACATCTTCTTTATTCATTCTTCAGTTGGTGGGCATCTGGGTTGTTTCTAGGACTTAACCATGACAAATTGCACTGCTACAAACATGGGTGCACATATATCACTGCTTCATAGAAAACTTTTTGTTGGTGGAGGTGGTGGCACACACCTATAATCCCAGCACTTGGGATGCTGAGGCAAGAAGTTTGTTGCAAGTTCAACACCAGCCTGAGCTACAAAGTTAGCTCAAGGCCAGCCTGAATTGCACAGAAAGACTTTGTTTCAAAAAGGCTAAAAAGAAAATTTCTTGGCAGTATGTTTATAAATATTTTCCAAGAAAATTTCTTTTTTTTCTGAAGGCCTTTAAGAATAAATTGAAATAAAAATAATTACGAAAATATATATGATAATGTATATAACCAGATTTCCAAGATGTTTGCAATTATTATGTATCCAA
>NW_004524589.1:25991561-25997457 GCF_000260255.1 Octodon degus | reverse complement strand
ATATATATGAAGTTTTTAACAGATGCAGTTATCTTTGTTTGGTAGCCAAAGACTTAGGCTTCACCCTAAGTTGATCTAGTGTGTGCGTGTGTGTGTGTGTGTGTGTGTGTGTGTGTGTGTGTACTGGGAATAGAACTCACATCCTTGCACTTGCTAGGGAGGTACTGTACTGCTGAGCTATATCCCTGGCCATAGTTGATCTACTCTTGATGCCCTAATTTCAACTGAAAACCAAAATGCAAACACAACAGTGTATGAAAATAATGCACAGTTTTTATAAAGGTTTAACTATATACACATCTTTCTTTATACTTCTTGCTTTGTTTTCATTTACTTACAGAACTTTTCCCATTCACCTTTAAATATAGCATCATTCTCTGCCCATGATTTTTTTCCAATCATGTTCTCATTATGTCCCATCACTTTATGACAATGACATTGCTGCCTAGTGACTTCATTACTGTAAAGAAACAATATGAGCTTACAGCTGAAAAAAGTATAATTAAAAACATAAATTATGGCTGCTGTCAAGACAACAGACATTAACACTGAAACTTAGAACATAATGCAGAATAGGTTAGGTTTATGCTACCTGAAATCATTGTGAACCTTGAATGTTTTCTCTACAAATAATCCACCCAAAGTTATTTCATCTTTTTAAATGAAGAAAATAGAATGAATCACCCTCTACTGCCTCTTTTCTAGATCTTTTCTTCCACTGAGACATGCCATGCTGACATCAAAGGTGTTATGAGAATATATTAAAGGCCACTGAGAGATATTAGTGTAAAGTGGACAGGCTTTTAAAACCAACAAAATTATGAATACATTCACTAGCAAAAATCTTCAATCTTATACAGGATCCAAGGAAACTTACCTGACCTCTAAAAAACATGATGGTTCAACTGCCACATGCTAAGCAAAGTCACATCCATATCAATTCTTTAACTGGGTACAATTTTAGTCCTGGAAATTTTTTCCAGATATGTTCCTGCCTGGAATGATGGACCCCATAAACAGAGGACCAAGTACAAATAGAAGGTGCCTGGCCACTGTGTTGGGAGGGCTGCAGTGGAAATCCGTTATTAATTTCAAGTAGCTAGAATAGATGAGCTCTGAGATTGCCTCTCCTAGGTGGGAGGAAAAGACTGGAAAATGTTTTTTAAAAAATGTATTACCCCGTGTTTCCTTATATTAGACCTGCAGTAGAAAAATTGCTCATACACACACACACACACACACACACACACACACACACCTTGAAAACACCAGCACTTGTAAAATAACAATCCCTTCCAAGACTTCAGTTTCCTCTTGGGTGAGCACATACCTATATTTATACAACTATGTAAATGTATACATGTACCTATAGTTTCTAGATTCTTAAGTGTTTTATTTGTATGTTTGTATCATTATATATAAGTATACAGACTTATAAAGTAGACCTGTGTATACACTGGTTTCCCGATATTCTAGGGTCTTTAAATATAAATGATTCTATAAATAATAGCATAAAGAAAATGTATCTAAGAGTATGAATTTCTAAACATTTAAGAAGCTTCTCTACTCTTGGAACCCTAAGAACTGCAATTGAGCAATTTTTCTGCTGCAGGTCTAATATAAGGAACCACAGGGTAATACATTTTTTCAAAAACATTTTCCAGTCTTTTAAACTCCACTACATATTTCATAATTACTGAAGATTTTTGCAAAAAAGGGAAACTTAAGAGGATTAGCCCTACCAAATACAAAGAAATATTTTCCCAATGTTGCATAGCAGATTATTTGTTCCTATGCTCCCATATTCCATTATTTCACCACTGAGGAATCTGCATATGTGATAAACAAGCAGACTCTTTGAAGAGTGATTTGTCATGTTTACCAAAATGTGAGGTCTAATTTCTGTTAAAATATTTTTCAATATTTTTAATGAATTTTAATAAAGGTTTATCAGGCACTTGTTATGGTGCAGAACTTTTATTAAATTCTGTGATCCATAAAACGTTTTTTTGAATGACACATAGTTTAGTTTTTCATTTAGAGGCTATAAAAGTGTTCACAAAAGTTATGCTGAAAAAAAAGTGATTGAAAGTGCTAAAACACTGTACAGAATATAAAATCCTTTCATAGACTTTTTATGACACATGAAACATGAGTCTTAAAGGTTTAATGTTACTGACTTTTATACAAGGCTTTTTAATTCTTGATTCCAGTTATGGTTCTGCAAATGAACTGTGACATTAAAAGGAATCAGGCTGGAACTGCCTGGGCTCGCTCTCTAGATGAGCTCTGACTGGCCGAGAGAGCTTTGCCCTAAGACCCACCCCGCCCACGGCTGATTAATACTCACTTGCTTCCCTGAAGAGAGGAGTGAGCCTGCAAACACATTCCCTCCTACCTAAACTCAGCATTAATGCTGGGGAGGGCCATAGGTTACTATTAGCAATACGCAGTGTGAAGGATTGCTACACCTTCACTCTTGTTTCTTGAATGCTCTACGGCATTTACTGCTATAATTGCAGTGTTGAACTACAGAACCAATATTGTTGTCTGTCCCATTAAATAATGGGTAGAAACTCACATTGCCTGTACTTTCAGAAATCTGAAGTTAATGCATTCACCTGAATCCAGTACAGGAGACACCTTCATTATTTTTAAAATATTAAATTGAACAAATTTACATTTTTGTAAGTTAAAACTATTGTAAACTTCCATTTCTTCTGACTCACCATCAGTTTCCAAGATTATCTAAAAATGCTTCAGAAATCTCAGTGGTGGTTTGGGTTAAGAGGAAAGGAGAGCACAGTGTGATGAGTCAGATCAATACGGGCAGTTTAGATTAGACTCCAGGCTATAATATGCTCAGCTTCAAGTCTACTGAGCATGCTTCAGTGCAACATACTTCTGGGTATACTGTTCTTGCTGGTTAATCTCCTTAAGAAACCACACAAAGCCTGATTTCCATCTGTTGATACTATCCTGTGGAAACTGTTTGGGAAAGAAGATTGAGTTTATAGAAAAGAATGAGGGCTGGCAAGATAGCTCAGGGGACTAAAGCACCTGCTTAGGTATGTGCAGGGATGGGGTTCAATCCCCAGTGTGCTGTGCCAGCCCCACCTCTGGGGCGCACTGAGACTGGGCATAGTGGTCACCTGTGATCCCAGTGCTTGGGAGGCTGAAAACAGGAGCATCACTACAAGTCCATCTGTGCAATGAGACACTATAGACCCTGTACTAAATACATTGAAAAAAAGATGAGAATGAAAAAAGCAGGGTGTTGAATGAATATGTACCATTCAAACTTTTGATTGGCAATATTGGCTCTGTAGTTCACCAAGACATTATTAGATTATGGCAGTAAATGGCATATGACATTAAACAGTCAAAGGGGAGGGACCAGTAATTCTTCACACTTCAGCTGTACTGGTAGATATCTGATCACCAGTGGTATATTCCAAAAGGCTGAAGTGAAGTATCTGTACCATATATGATTTTCATAGCTCATTTGTTTATTTTAATAAAGAATCCCTTTCTTATTTCAAAATTATTTTAATATGAAAATGGTTAGACATTAGATTTCAAGGAATGAGTCATAACTTAATATCCTTTATGTAACCAAAAGCATGACCAAATATAGTACAAATGTGTATTTCCCTGTAATCTGTGGGTCAAATATAAAGCATGTGATTCTAATTCAGCCAATAGTTATAAAATAATTTCTCTCTGTTTTTCTTAGCACTAGATATTTTAAACTAAAAGCTCACGAATTTGACTTTTAGAGTACTTCAGAAATTATTGAAAGACATATTTTTGATACATTACCATACAGTACATTAAAGACATATTTTCATTAACTTACATGATTTTATGTATTATCCATTTGTAGCTTAGTTTATTATATGCACTGTCTGTAAGACATTAAAACTGCATTTCAGCCTGAATACTCAATGTTAGGACTACTCATTAAGACAGGTTTGCTGTTCTTTTATGTATGCGAAATTAATAAACTTTTACTCAATTGCCAAATGATTTCTATGCTGTATGATCTCTGAACATTTCTTCCCTCTCTATTACCTAAGAGAGGAACAACACAGAATTCAAAATACTTAGTCCACTAAAGCCAAAAGCTAAAAAGAAAATACCTCACTCACATTCAGGAAACTGGGAGAAGCTGCCCAGAGGGACAGAACACTCTAGAGTCTGTGGACAGAAACCCAAGCAGGCTAAGGGCTATAGAGGGAGAGTTCCTACAAGCTTGAGGCATAGTTTAAAGGTCTGGGGAGGGCTTTTTGGTTTTTGGTTTTGGTTTTTTCTTTTTTTCTAGCTCAGCCCACCCTGGGATGGGGCTAATGTGGCACATGGTGCCAGGGATCAAACCGTGGTCTCCTGCACCTGCCTAAGCTTGCCTAAGCTTGTCTAAGCAGGTGCTTGAGACCAATGAGCTACCTCACCAGCCCCAATAGTTTAAAGGTTTTAAAAACCATCAAACACAATATATTATAAAGAAGAAAAACTAAGTGGAAGTATTAAAAAATCTAGATTTTCTAAAAAAATAAACTTTCCAGATGGATTTTTCTAAATATCATACCTTAATATTTCAGTATTACATACTTTTCTTCCTTTAAGATAGTTTTCTACACCTGCTGCTTGCTCTACCACTGAGTTTTAAAATTAGAAGGAGCAGGACAGCTCTGGGAAGACGTGCATTAGTTGGAGCAGTGAGACCTCGTTTCTGCCATTGCCTCATCGAAGACTGAAAGTCCACAAAATAGAAGAACCCAGACTCTCTGGGTCACGGCATGGAGAAGTGGGGCTCCAAAGAGCCACCTGAACTGCTTTGGAGTTTGTATGAAGGCAAAATAGACCTGGAGTGTTAAGAAGTCACCAGTATTTGGGGATTTCTTGTCACCAAAACAAACCCTAGCCTGTCTTGACAATACACTGTCATCCAACCTAGGCAATCTAGTGCCAGTTCACTCGCCCCACCAAACTATGTACTTAGCCTTCTGCACTTACTATTTCAGGTTCAATTACTCAGTTGCTATTGTAGTACCAATAGCTGTTGCAATGATTTCCTCACTGGGGTTTCTGCTCTCAAACTTGTGCACGCACCACTGTATATAGCAGTCTCCTCTCCTCCAGTGCCAACTGTGCTGTCCTTGCAAAGCACAGAGCTGACTGCTCGACAGCAGGCCCAGGCTGAGCTTTCCCTCACACTTCTAACACCGCCCTGAGCACCACACCATGGAAATTCCTCTTCACTCCTTGACAGCCAGGATTTCTGCACCTCCGGCTCAGTGTCCACTGCTGCCTCTGGCCTGATGGCCCGCTTCACCTCCAATCTCTCAGCCTGGCAAACTCCTGTGATAAAGCCCTTCCTGGCACAAACTTCCCGCTCATGCCCTGCCCATAGCTCTGCTATCATAGTAGCAGTAACAGTAACATTTATTAAAGCACTTTTTATATATAGTACTGCATTGAATCCTCACAAAAAGCCTATGAAGTGACTGTTGTTAGGATGACCATTTTATAAGGAAGAAACTCAGGGTAGAGCTGAGAAGCAGACCAACTTAATACACAGCTAGCTGGTGACCAAATCAGCTGGCATACTCTTCACGGTTGAACCAGTAGGTTTCAGATTTGAACATTTCATCACAGCTTTCCCTTGGTGTGGCAAAATACCTCAGCAAATCAAGTTAAAGGAGAAAAGATTTGTCCTGGCTCACAGTTTCAGAGCCAGGGGTGAGGCAGGACATCATGTCAGGGAGTATGGGAGGCCAGGGTAGCTCACCCGTGTCCAGGAAGGGAGGGGAAGGAGAGGAGCAAGGGGCGGGGGGGAAGAGAGAAGGTGAGGAGAAAGAGGAAAACAGGAGGAGGAGGAGGAGGAGGAGGAGGA
>NW_004524589.1:25981394-25991402 GCF_000260255.1 Octodon degus | reverse complement strand
CAACCCCAGGGCACTTTCCCAGGGCCCACTCTCTTCACCTCCTAAATTTCCATTCCCTCCCAATGGTCTGTCAAAGGATTAATCAATTAATGAGCTTAGAGAGATGAACCAGGCACTTTCCAAAAGCACCACCTCTGAACATTGCCTTAGAAAGGACAAAACCTTTACCGCATGAATTTAGAGGGTACATTTTTATTTTATTTTATTTTATTGAGAAACAAATATCAATGAGACAATTCCAAAGCTGATTAATAGGGCAGTTTCAATAATTAATACATTGCACATTGTTGTCTTCTTAGTGGTTATCCATAGTACAAGATGCAGACATGATATCCTGTCCAAACACTATTACTACAAATCTTTCTTCTCATTGAATTAAGTGAAAGTAGCTGTATATCTATCCTAACTATTCTGTATATAGAAATACAAAATGGTCCTTTCTTTGTATCCCCTTTTTTTGTTTAGTCCTGTCAGAGATGGGCATTCCATTGCCATCTAAATACTATAGGTACATGAATTTAGCAAAACAATCCAACACAGTCTGGCAGTCCACAATAGTAGTGGGTTATCCACAGAAGTTGCTGACCTGAGCCTTTCACAGCTCAGCATATTAATGTGGCTTTATATACCTCGTTTTTATACTTTTCTGCTGGATGGTTAAGACCAAGCTAAAGCAAGATCTATATAACAAGAAATGTAACTTTTGTATCTGATAAGGTCTGTCAAGTTGGAGGGCACATTTCAAATTCAAACCATACCAACCACTCTGTGTCTTGATTCCCTCAGGTTAAAAATTCCTTGGCTGGGATAGGCAAGGTCGTACGCACCCAAAACACCAGCACTGGGGAGGCAAGGCAGGAGGATGGCTGCAAATTCAAAGCCAGTCCTGGCTACAAAGTGAGTTCAAAGCCAACTTGAACTGCATAGGGAGATCCTGTCTCCAAAGGACAGAAAGAAAAGCCTTGGCTGGTCCCCTGCCTTCCCCTCTGGCCTCTTTTCCTACTTTGCCTCCAAACCTTCAGTAACCTAGCCGTGTTAGCACCCATGTTTAGCACATTACTCTCTCTTCATGAAAACCCCTACCTCATTAGTCCAGTTCACTTTTTCTTGCACTTCATAGGTCAGCCTTGGCAGCCCCTCTCTTCACAGGCTGAGTGTCTTCCTCGCAGCCCCTGCACCCATTTCCACTGTAGCACGGACTACTCTGCACCTCAAGTACGAGTGAATGATTCTCTTCCTTTCTCATGGCCAAGTCATTATTTGAGGGCCAGCATTACGCCTCGGCTCTGTTCCTAGCACCTCCCCAGGGGTCTGCCAAGTTGGAGGAAATTGGTGAATGAGTACATGAGCGGGCGATGCTGATTTTGTTACTTGCATTTTGTCATGGCCGAAAAGTTGGTCTTCTAAATTGTTAACTTTTTATTTTTGAATGAAGGACACTTTTGTCCCTTCTTAACTTCTTAATGAAAGATTCAATTTGTGAGTTATACGATCCCATTCAATATTACATTTCTTAATCCATTATTTATTTCACTCATATATGAATGAGCAGATATATATTATAGAAAATTAAAGCCCCAAAGTAAGAATTAAAATGATACTTTCTCCTAAACTTTTTATTTCAAAATTTACAACCTAAATCTTAGACAGAGGACGTAACTCAATGGAGAGCTCTACCTATCATAGGTGAGCTCCCGGGACAGTCCCCAGCACCACAAAAGAAAGCTTTAATCTTAAAACCTGTATTTCCAATTTTCATGTAGCTTCCTAAAGAACTCAGTAGTCACCTAAAAAAATAAATAAATAAAATAAGAAGTTCTGAGTTCATTATACGTGACCATCTGTTTTGATGTCCCTTGTTAAGTAGCTCGTACTTTCCTCACAAACTTGAACAATTGTTATTATTATTCTTCCCATTTTATAGATGAGGAACTGGAAAACTTTGAGATTAAACAACTTGCTTGAAAAGGGTTGGCCAAATAGCCCAGTGGATTAAAGTGCCTGTAAGCAAGCGCAGGGGCCAGGGTTCGACCCCCAGGCCTGCCATGCTGGCTCCACCAATTGAGACTGGGCATGGTGGCGCAGGCCTGTAATCTCAGCTCTTGGGAGGCTATAAAGAAGCAGATCACCTTGAGTCAAATCTAGTAGTGAGACAATGAACACCCTGTACACCCGCCCCTAAAAATATAATAAAAATAAAAATAAAAATAACTTGCTTGAAGTAACACAGCTAGAGAAAACAAGGAATGAAGACTAGTTTCAAATTCAGTCATCTCATCATAGTATTTTAAAGGAAGATGATGTTTGACATGTTGATGCTCATGCTTCCAAATAAACCAATAAAAATGAGAAAAACAAAGTAGCTGATATTTAGGGCAAGGATCACCCATCCTCAGGCTGCCAACCAGTACCACTCTGTGGCCCATTAGGACCCTGGCCACACCGCAGGAGGTGAGTGGCTGGCATGCCAGCCAAGCCTGGTCTGTATTTACAGCCATTCCCGTGGCTCTAATAAGCTCCTGACTTCGGCCTCCTTTCAGATCAGCAGGACATCAGAGTCACACAGGAGCACGCACCTGCTCTGACTTGTGTGTGTGTGTATGTGTCAGGGATCCAGGCTTCATGCTCCTTCTGAGAATCTAAGGTAATAGGAATAGTAATACAGGGCACAATACACATAGTGTGCTTGAATTCTCAAAAAACCACCCTTCCATGAAAAAACTATGACACAAAAGAGGACCCTGGTGCCAAGGTGGAGACCACTGATTTAGAGTATGCAAGAATTGTGGCATCATAAGGGGTCTCACACACTCCATTTGATCCTAACTATAAATCCTTATGATGTCTCAGTGAAATGTAGACCACTCAAAAAACATACCCCTTCTCCAGTATGTGTGTGTAAACAGATATTTTTTTTTTATTTTTCAACAAACAATACACTGCATATATTCTTCTTAGTGGTTAATTGCTGTACAAGATGCGGTCTTGTGATCCTATTTACAAACACCATTAGAACAAATCATTCTATTCATTAACAGAATGTAACTATATATCTATCGCAACCACTTTGAATACACAGATACAAAATGGACATTCATCTGTATACCCCATTTTTTCTAAGTAAACAGATATTTTTAAGCTCTGACTTGCTATTCATGTTGCTGATGCCCTTGAGCATAGATGGGAGAGAGACAGACAGACAGACAGACAGACAGACAGACAGAGATTTAGGAGGATAATCAATTTTATTACTTTGTGATCACTATCACTTAAAATTATGGTGACTTGCAGATCACACATTATACATAGACTTTGTTTCATTTTTTGTTGTTGTTTAATTTATGTATTTGATACAGAGTCTCACTATACAGCTTGGACTGCTGTTTAGTGATAGTGATAGTGATAGTGATCCTCCTGTTTTGAGCCTTGCCAGTGCTGGGATTACAGGCATGCACCACCACGCCCAGTCTTGTTTGCCAACTCAGTGTGCCCCAGGGGGTGGGCCCCGGCATGCTGTACCAGCGATTGAACCCCAGTCCCTGCATTTGCCTAAGCAGGTGCTTAGTCTGCTGAGCTATCTCACTGGCCCTTCACACATTGTATATAAATACCACTTCTAATCCTGTCTTCAAAAAGCCTATATCTATTGAGGACATAACTATAGAATGCAAAATAGAAAAAGAGTGCATGCCAAAAAAGATATATGGATAACTGCTAAGTGGAACTAGATGAGGAAGACTCTATTTCTAATTTGTGCAATAAGTAGAATTTGAGTTAAGTTGGAACTGGAAGAGTAAGAGAACTTTCCACAAGAGATCGTAAGGGAGATATAAACTTGACCAAGGGTGAAAAGATGGATGGAGGCTACACTGGGAGATTCCAGGAACAGATGGGCCTGTAAATGGAAGAGGAGAGGAGGAGAGGACTGGGAAGTGGGAGGAGGTGTACTCCAAGACCCAAGCTCCACCAGGAGCTTGCATAGCAAACTAAAAAGTTAAATGACATTCTTTAGGAACTAAGAAATTCATGCAGATTTTAGGAAAATATTTTTTAAAACTTATCTAATAGAAGGGAAAAGAAAGAAGCCAAAGACAAGAAATTATAGGGCAGCTTCAAACCTTCAAACTGATAAATAATAAGGACATAAGGGAATGGAGGAAACAAACAAGAGTCAGAAGACTCTACAAGAATAGAAGCACTAGGACTTGTAACAAATTGTGTGTTCTGAGAGAACTCTCAAGGTTTCAACTGTGGCTCGTCTCAGGACTATTGATGGCAACATCCAAAGTAGAAAACACAACAGCAGAATAAAACTCAGGGTGAAGGATGACCTTGATCTCTGGATATGTTATATCCTGTGGGGCAAGGACTGTCTAGTGGAGATACTAAATTGTCAAGATTGGACTTCAGGAGTGAGTCCATGCTGAATGCTCCACTGATAAATCACCAGCAAGGAGGGAGTGGTCTGAAACCATAAGGCTTGAATGGCTGTCCAGTAGGGAAAGTAGTTAATGAAATACAAATGTTAAGAAGTTTCTGGAAAAATTACAAGCAGGGAAGGAGACACACTTAAGAACAAAAGTCAAATTATGGAAAGCAAAAAAACAGTATCAACTTTTATTTTAAAAAAAAATCTGGGACAATTACAATGAAGATGAGAGTGGTGTGCAATTTGAATTCAAAGGGACAGGAAAACTATGTACAATCTAGGACTGCTCTGGGCAAACCTGTGGCATGTGATCATCTTCATGTAAATGAACAAGTCATAGGTGAGTTTTTTAGGAAAAATTTTTTTTAACTCAATAATACCAAAATAAGAATGATGTATCATGTCAGAGCCAGTTTTCCAGACCCTCTTAGAGTATTCATGTCCCTGAAAGAAAGCAAAGGTATGGAAACAAGGGGAAAATTACATAAAACTTGGGCAGTGATATAAACTATAGTATTTAGAAAAAAATAAATTCATTTTCAGGCTAAATTTTTGAGTGATTTATTGTACATAAAAGTGCAGATGATTAGAATAAAAAATGGTCCCTGCCCTCAGAGACAACTGAGCATCTAATTAAGTAAAGAATGTGTTTATATGTCAGGCATGGCTTCACACACCTGTAATCCCAGCACTTGGGACACTGAGGCAGCACGATTGCTGTGAGTTGGAGGACAGCTTGGGCTACATAGGGAGTTCAAGGCCAGCCTGCACTACAAACTGAAATCTTGTGGAAAAAAAAAAAAAAAAAGAAAAGCTGTTTATAGGGCTGGAATGTGTCTCTGTAGTATATTGCTTATCTAAATATATTTATACTTAGAAATATAACAAGATCTTAAGTAGTATTCAGGAACTTTAAATTAACAGAGAAAATGAAGCAAAGAGAACATTTTTTCATCCAAGACATGTTAAAAACTACATTTGAGAAGGAGATGACAATATAGTCCTTTACAGGAATAAAGGATAACTTATGACAGAGATGAGACACAAAGGAATTTTAAAGGAAATAAAATGTTATTGTTAATGTGCTATGTTAGCTTAAGTTAACACATTCTCATACTTCCATCAACAACAGAGAAGAAAACATTAACACAGGGACCTACTGTCATGAGAGCACTTGATGCCTGTAACATAGGAACTAATTAATTAATTGAACATTAGATAGCATAAAACCATTAAAACCAACACATGATTTGGGAATGTTAAAATCACTATACTTGGGAGAAGGGAAGGAAGGGAAAAGAAAAAAATGAGAAAGCAGGAAAAAGTGGAAATAAAGCTTCTGTACATAAGGAGGGGAGGAAGGGTGGAAGGGAGGATGGGGAATTGGCAAAAACGATTCAAGTCCTAGCATGTACAGGTACAAGTTCCCATGAATGGGATCACTATATGTACCTAAAATGTACCAATCAACTTAATTAACTTAAGAGAAGTTTCTGTTCAGAAAAAAAATTACTGTCCTTGGGCTGGGGAGACAGTTCAGCAGCCTAAGTGCCTGCCTTGCAAACCCAAGGGCCCAGGTTTGATCCCCGGTACCGCATGTCCTGCCGGCCCCGCATGACGCTGGCCACCAAAACTGGGCTTGGTGACGCACGCCTGTAATCCCAATGCTGGATAAGCTAAGACCGGACAATCACTACAAGTCTGAACTACGAAGTGAGACCCTGTATCAAATAAATGAATAAATAAATTTTTAAAATGTTTTTTATATTACTATACTTATACTCCTCTGCAAATGGTTCTAAGCTAACAATGACTGTTTATATCACACAATTGGCTAGGTTTGAGAATAAATCAGAGAATCTCCTATATCTACTGGAGGTAAAAACTTATAACCTCTAAACTAGGAGAGGTCTCTAAGGAGGAAGATGGTGATATTGAAATAAACAGTCAGCAAAAATGCTCCAAAGGTTTAGACTAGCTTTGGCAAAGAGTGAATAAATAAATGGTTAGTAAATACATCTGGGATGCAAAGCAGCAATGCAAATAACAATCTATATTTTATAATTAAAGCTTAGCTGAACTATCATTTGGTCACAATGATAATTTTTTATAGAACTATAAATACCAACAGGGGATTGGTAGAGAAAAATTGCCTTGCAGTGTTTTGGAAAAAAATTAATGCATATTCAATATTGATCTTGATTTGTGCATGTTAAACTGCGCCTTCTCAAGTAAAATATTCTTGAAGAAGTCAATAGCATGCCATAATTTCATATGACACTAATAAAATAACGCAAATGACAATTCATTTTTGTTTACTTGTCTATGACTTAATGGATGGATAAATTTTGTTAAAAGAGGAAGCAAAAACTTGGTGCATAGTAGGCATATTTATAAAACAATTGTGATTGATTTTTTCTGGTCACTTTCCTAAGAGAGCAACAATCAATCTCTTGGAATTCTTTCCAGAAAAGTGTTTTTATAGCTGTTGATATATGTTATGAATTTCAGAGAACCGTAGCCACATATATTAGGTACTTGTTTCATTCCCTAAGATATAATAAAGTACTATGTTGCAAATAAAGTTCAAGGAAGCTAGAAATATGCAAACCACTGTCATTATAATGAGTTTATGTGTAATCCAACTAATCCTACTCAGTCAAAATTGCTGAAATTAGCAAATCTAAAGCTGTTTTTTTGTACTCAAGGGATGCTAATAAAAGGGAAAAATAACTGAACAGTGAGATACCAAGTGAAGTCTGAGATTCAAGGAAAAATACAGAGCAAAGAACTATTTTCTAGCTAATTCAATTTTGCTATTTATTCATTATGAGGCTGTGATGAATTAAGAACTTCAGTTTTCTCAATGCAACTGTGAGGTTTGCAGTAACTGCCTTGCAAAACAAGACATAACACGGTGTTGTAAGAAAATAAGTCTGAACCCGATTCTCTTTGCTTGTTTCCTAATCATTCAACTCAGACACATAAGCCTTTCAAGGCACTACTGATCCATGTAAGCTGTAGTCAAAACATTAAAGTAATAATTAAGATGCCCCTTGAACCCAGAAATTCACAGCCCAGGGGTGGACAAGGAGCCTTCTCCTGTCAGAACCACATAGTCCAGAGAAAATACTATTTGCCTACTGTGTGCATTTGACCATCCTTTATACAGAGCTGAAATGTTAAGCACAGTGGTACTTTAGGTGAAAAAATAGTTACTAAAAAGCACTTAGAAGTAGTTCATATTTGTAACAAAAGGTCTTAAAAACAAAGGAAGATTTATCCCCCTCTTGCTTTTTGGGGTGTTTATGATAGGAAAATCCATGTCAGAAAATTAGTCATCCAGAGCTGGGGAGATAGCTCAGTAGAATAAGCACTTGCCTGGCAAGTACAAGGTCCTGAGTTTAATCCCTAGTACCACAAAAAAAAAAAAAAAAAAGAAAGAAAATTAGTCATCCAAATTAAGAAGGCTTTTCCTCACCATAAAAAGAATTTAATGCAAAATAGACCATAGACCTAAATGGAAAACTAAAACTATAAAATTTCTAAAGAAAAATTTAAGAAAAAATATTTGGGGGGTCAGGCAAATTTTTCATAGATTTTACAACAAATGCATGATCAATAAAAGGAAAAAAATGATAAATTGAACTTCATCAAAGCTGAAATCTGTTCTTCAAAAGACACTGTTCACAGAAAGAAAAGATAAATTAAATATCTGTGAAGCATATCTTTGACAAAAAACTTAGGTCTAGATACATAAAGAATTCTTAAATTGGGGCTGGCCAGACAGCTCAGTGGATTAAAGTGCATGCTTAGGCAGACACAGGGACTGGTTGTTCGATCACTGGTGTGCTGTGCTGGCCCCACCCCTGGGGCACTCTGAGATGGTGATTGAGACTAGACACGGTGGTGCCCACCTGTAATCCCAGTACTTAGGAGGCTGAAAATAAGAGGATCACTACAAATCCAATCTATGTAGTGAGAGCCTGTAAACCCTGTACTAAATACATTTAAAAAAAAAATTCTTAAATCAATTAAAAAACTGTTAATTTTTTAAATGGGCAAAAATTTAAACTAACTCACTAGAAAAAATCTGTTGATTACAAATAAGTGCATGAAAAGATGCTAAACATATTGGTCACTGGGGAAACGCAAACTAAAACTGCAGGGAGCCAGCACTGCATACTCACTGGAGTGGCTGCAATTTAAAGACTGACCTTACCAAGCACCACCAAGCACATGGAGAGACCAGACCTTTCACACACCACTGTAGGAAAGTGAAATGGCATTGTCATTCAGAACACAGCTTGACAGTTTCTTAAATGTTAAACACCTGCCATGTAACCCAACCTTTGCATATCTAGATAGTTGCCCAAGAAAAAGGAAAGCATATATCTATATAAAAACTCACACACAGAAGACCCAATGCTATTATGGGCTACTGGACTCTTTTAGAATATTTTGCTGAGTTTACACACCTATAATATTCAATAACGGAACTTAGAAAAAATGGGGTATACAGATGAATGTCCATTTTGTATCTGTGTATTCAAAGTGGTTGGGATAGATATATAGTTACATTCTGTTAATGAATAGAATGATTTGTTCTAATGGTGTTTGTAAATAGGATCACAAGTCCGCATCTTGTACAGCAATTAACCACTAAGAAGAATATATGCAGTGTATTATTTGTTGAAAAATAAAAAATAAAATAAAATAAAAGAAAAGAAAAGAAAAGAAAAGAAAAGAAATCATCAGGGAAAAAAAAAAAACTCACACATCAGGGTCCTTCCCCTCTTGGGATAGCCAAGCCTCAAAATAACACAGATCTCTTGCAATGAACAGTAGTAAATCCACACACTGAACAGCAACTCTATACCTCAGAAAAACACAGATAAATCTCAGGAAAAAGTGCTTAGCAAAAGAAGCCAGACTATATGACCTCATTTATATAAATCTAGAAGAGCAATGAAACTAATCTAAAAATGAAGTAGATTGGTGGTCACCTCATGGTTCAGAGGATGAACACGGTAGGGTAGTGTAAGAAGAATAAGTAGGAATTATAAACAAGAACGCAGAAATGTCTCACTAGGTGGATAGCTGGATTGAATGGGATTTCCAGTCCCAGTTTCTTAAGGAGTCTCCACACTGATTTCCATAATGGTTGCACCAGTCTACATTCCCACCAGCAGGGGAGAAGGGTTCCTTTTCCCCCACAGCCTTTCCAACATTTGCTGTTGGTTGACTTCTTTATGATAGCCATTCTTTCTGGGGTGAGGTGGTATCCCACTGTTGTTCTAATTTGCATTTCATGGGTGGCTGGTGATGTGGAACATTTTGCATGTATTTATTAGCTTCTAGAATTTCTTCCTCTGAGAAGTGTGCGTTCATCTCAGATGCCCTCATGTCTGCATCTTGTACTCTGAACAACTACTACAAAGACAACAATATGCAAGGTATTAATTATTGTTTTTTTGTTTTTTTTTTACCTGTATGGCTGTTTATTTATCATGTCCCTTTTTAAATTTTATTGGTACACGTTGGTAGTACATAATTCTTTGAGGAAAGTTTGTATAACT
>NW_004524589.1:25960597-25978995 GCF_000260255.1 Octodon degus | reverse complement strand
CTGCGCCTGGGCTGGGACTGGTCCCGCCGGCGCAGGGTAGCAGGAAACTCTCCGCACACTCACCGGACCTGGGCTAGGACTCAAGGTATTAATTATTGTAACTGTCCTACTAACCTGTTTTGAAACTGTTTCATTGTTATTTCTTTCTCAATACAATTAATAACAAAAAAAAGAAATACCTCACTAATGGATTCAGCATCTATAGATGTAATTTAATTTAATTTTTTAACACAAGCCAGGCTGGACTTCAACTCATGATCCTCCTGCCCCAATCTCTCAAGTGCTGGAATTACAGGCAAGACCACCACGTCCAGCAAGCTCAGCATCATGACTGTAGTCACAGTTTCCTGGCCCAAAACTTTTCACATAGTGTAGTTTAAATATATGTAGACTATTGCCATCAACATACTTCAATAAAGGACCTTTCTATAAATGAAGGTTTCATGTCTTTTTTGCTTCACTGTAATCTTCTAGTTACAGGAAAATACAAGGAAAAAAGTCTTTAGCAGTAACTATTGAGTCTGGTCTGCTAATGGAATCTGAGTTTATAACATCTTACCTTCGAAGTTCTTTGGGGAGGTGGCACTCCCATGAGTCAGTTATGCTGTTTTCTTTGTGTACCTAGGAAACGTAAAGGCTCTTAAAGCTAATCTTTACTCTGTGTGCCGGGAATGCTCTGAATGCTTGACGTGTAGTATTTCCTTTGACATTCAAATAGTGCTATGAAGTAGACATCATTATTCTTCTCATTTTGTAATACAGGAAATTGGGAACTATGCAGGTGAAATAAATTGCATGAGGTCACACAGCGAGTTAGTCCTAGAGTCAGGAATTGAACCCAAGCAGACTGAGTGCCAACATACTCTGCTGTATTGCTTCAGTGGAGTACAGGAATGAGGGGCTACAGGGGGATTTAGTTGTTACTGAGAAATAGTAAGAAGGGGAATATTAGTTTCCTAAGGTTGTTGTTGTGGTCAAGGTTTGAAAGGGGGACAATTTAATATAGGACACATTATTTATAGGATTATTTTATGATAGCGACCCAAAGAATCAAATACAAAGTGCAGGAAATCTGTCCACAGACTAAAGATCTAAAACATCCAGCTGAGAGCCTGGATCCCATAGCAGTATCCTGCATGAGTCCAGTTGAAGATGTAGAGCCCATAACAATGTCCCCATGAGTACAACTAGAGGCCTAGACCCCATGACAATGTCCCAGGCAGGCCTGTTTCACAGGTACACATGTGGAAGGCCACAAGTCAGTGATGGAAGCTAGAAAGTCTGTGCCAGCAGGATGAAGGATCTGTGCCCACAGACTGAGGAATCTGCCCTGGAGCCAGGAAATGATGCTCAAGGTAAGGAACAGAACTCCCCTGAAAAGTAAAACAGCCATCCTCAATGCCAATGAGGTCCCAAGATCCTCTGACAATGAGAACAGTCAAGTTCATATCAGGAAAGCCAACATGACCAAGTCCTCCAGGAGAACCAAGAGCCCAAGAGAACCAACAGCTCCCAGCAACACCTAAGCTTCTTCTCCCCAGTTCTACCTCTTAGACTGCCAGCAACAATCCTCCAGTGCACCTTCCACAACCATCACCATGCTGATTCAGTTCACCTGGGTGTTACTACTTGACCACCAGTTGTCAATCTACCACAATTACCATAACAAAGTAAAAGACTGGCTAGGTTAATGCAGTGGACATGCATTGCCTCCTACTCCTGGAAGCTGGAAGCCCAAAATGAAGGCATTGGTAGAGCCGTGCTCTTCCTAGTGGCTCCTTCCTGCTATCCTGCCTTCTGCTGTTTGCTGTCAGACCTTGGGGGCCTCCATGTGTAGGGCCCTCACTCCAGCGCCATCTTCTCCTGTGTCTCTTCACTTCATCTCTTTATGCAACATCTCTTTCCACTTCCACATTTTTAATATAAGAACCCTAGACACAATAGACTACACTCCACCCTAAAAATTACCTCATTTTAATTTGATTACCTCTACAAAGACCCTATCTCCAAAGAAGTTACATTCTCAGTTACTGACATTAGGACTTCATCATTTCTATTTGTAAGATCTTAATCCCACCCATAACAAGAAATAACAAGTACTAGATCTGAAGAATGTGGGAAAACTGTAAGATCACCTTTATAACAATGAACACATTCTTGATCTTAAGCATCAGTCTAATCTATTATGTACCCATAAAATGTAAGAAAATGTTTGCAATCAATCAGTCATCTGGGACTCCTCAGAGAGAAATGCTTCATGCATTTTTTCCTGAACGAATCAAAGCCATAGGTTTCTGTATCACATTTAGATTTTCACAAATAATAAGATTACTCCTTGCACGTATAATGACTTCATTCTTTTATTCACTCTATAAATACTAATTGGGTCCTTTACTGTATGGCAGGAACATTGCTGGCTACTGGAGGAAGATTTAAAATAGCATAGTCTGGAGAAAGGCTGCTGAGTGCACCAGACACAGTGGTACGAAGGTTTACCTAGGGGCTTGCATGGAGGGCTTCTGGGTCCAGAATGAAACAAATTCCTCCAGAAAGGGTATGATGAGTTTGCCAGGCCACACTTCAGAAAGGTACGTCAGATGCTCAGAGTCAACCCAGCCCAAATGGAATGTTTACTCCTCCCCCAGAACCCGTTCTCCTAGCCATCCTCCCCTTGTTGGTTGGAAACAACTCTCCCTTTTCCCATTGCTCAGAGAAGAAAATTTAGAGTCACTCTTGGCTCTTCTCTTTGCCTCACCCTCTACCCAGCCAGCATGAAAGGCTGTTGTCTCTACCTTCAAACTCAATCCACTGTCTGGCAACTTTTTATCACCCTCAGTTCCAAGATACCCCCACCTCTCACTGGAACAGACCCCCACTGCATCTTGCTATTTCAAATTTCATCACCCACCAAAGTCCACACTCAGAAAAGCACCTGGCATTATCATTTTAAAACATTAGATCATTGTCATCCTCTGTGATGGCTTCTCTCTCAGTCACACTGAAAGCCAGAGTCTTTAAAGTTTTCCCACAGAATCCTTCAATGTCCCTCATTCCCAACAATGACACCATTATCACCCACATACCTCTACCCTCCTTTTAGTCCTCCAGTTACACTGGCTCCTTGCTGTTCCTAGAACAGGAGAGGAATAGGCCCACATGAAGATCTTTTCAATGGGTGTTCCATTTACCAGAACATTTCCCCACACACACACATGGATAATTCCTTTATATGAAGAATAGGAAATCTTTATTGGAGAATAGGAATGGGTATAGGAATAGCTTCTGAAAAAAAAGGGACCTGAGAGGGTGGCTGCAGAGGGTATCTATCCAAGAATGTTTTATAGGCAAGATCACAAGGTAGGTATAACATGGATCAATCTATAATCTACCAATAAAATTACAAATATAATCTCTTAGTTCATATTGATCCAGTTGTGTAATAAGACAAATAGCAAGGGCATATGGATGGCATCATTAACCTTGGTCAATAATCTATAGTCTTATTCTTTTCTTGAGTCTTAGCTTTAGTCCTAGCAATCGTCATGTCAGTCTCAGTGGGTGAGAGAGGAGGGTCTGCCCTTAGGGAAGTAATAGTCTATTTCTCCTGGAAATCCTAGGCTGGGGAGATAGCTCAGGGCCAGAGAGATAGCTCAGTAGAATAAACACTTCCCTGGCAAGCACAGTGTCCTTAGTTCAATCCCTGATACTGAAAAAAAAAAAAAAAAAAAAAGGAAATCCCAAGAGAATGGTATAATCTCCAGCTCCCATTCATCCCTTAGAAAAATACGTAACCCTGGCCATCCACAAGGCTGATTCTCTCAGCTTCTCTAAGTCTCATGCAAGTGTTACCTGCCCCAAATATGCTACATGCAGCTGCTCTCATGTTTCCCATGACACTACCATCTCTCACTCTCATTTCTTTCTACCCTGCTCTAACCTTTTCCTCAGAGCATGCATCACCTTCTAGGCTACTTGACGATGTTCGTTGCTGGTCATTCTTCCTCCATTAAAATGCAAGCTCCAAGAAGGTGGAGATCCTGCTTTCATCATCAGTGCATCTGTAGATGCAGTGACTATGACACATGTTCACTATTCTTATTAAGTGCATGAGAAGATCACTGAAGTAAACAAAAAGGAATTCCATAGACTGCAGATCACTGTTGCTACTGGAACGTAAGAAACTCATGGGATAAATGAAAAAGGTAAAATTAGGACTTCAGAGGCTCCTCCCACTCCCTGCAAATGAGAGCCAGTAAGTGAGGAAATGGCCATCAGATACACACATGGAAGGCTTGTGATTCTATTTGTATATTAGGTCTCTTCCCCACAGTGAGGACCAACCGCCCCAACTTTCAGAATTTGCCAAAATAAATTCTAACATCGTTTTGATATTGTCATAAATTTAGCCCTTCCTGAGTGCAATAGAAACATAATTGTTCAGAGCACAACCTGAATTTAAAGTTCAATAATAGCTGAAGGATTTGATCAGATGACTCAAGCTCTCTCATCTGATGGGTAAGTAAGAGGGTTCTTTTGAGACTTAAAGAGTCTAAGTAAGCAAAGCACATAGAACGGAGTCTGGGCACAGTAGACATTGCCTAAATTTTCATAATGCTACTTATTGTGTTGTGACAGTAAGCAAAATTTTTATCTTCACAGAAGTTTCCTTCCAGCCATGGTGGTGCATACCTGCAATCCCAGCAATTGAGAGGCTGATGCAGGAGGATTGCTCTGAGTTTGAGGCCAGCCTGGACTATATAGTGAAACCCTGAGGAGAAGAAGGAGGAGGAGGAGGAGGAGGAGGAAGAGGAGCAGGAGGAGGAGGAGGAGGAGGAGAAGGAGGAGGAGGAAGAATAGGAGGAGGAAGAAGGAGGAGGAGAAAGAGGGACGAGGGGGAAGAGGGAGGAGGAAGAGGGAGGAGGAGGAAGAGGAAGAGAAGGAAAAGAAAGAAAGGTTTCCTGAGCAAGCATCATTTAAGTTAAGCATGTCTAAATATTTCAAAAGTAATAAACATGAGACATTTTAAAATATTTTTAATTTTATTTTATTTTGAACAGTTAAAAACAAAAGCAAGGACAAAAATCAGAAACAAAGACAGAAACAGGACAACATACAACAATACATATGTTACAGATTTTTAAAACAAGAATAACTGATCAACAATGGTTGATATATTACCCCTTTTTATTGGCAAATCTGTTAAAGTGCTACAAAATGGATATTTCTAAAAACTAAAACAACTCCAAGATATTTTATTAAGTTGTAAAACTAAAATTTCATCTTTTAATTTCTTTGAATCTCCTAAACTGAGCAAGCCTAATAGGCGTCAGTAATTTCAGTATTTTCATATATTTTAAGTTAGTAAATTTTAAACATGTTATAATTGAAACGATCACTTCAGATAATAAGTGTTCTGTTGTGCTTGGTCTTTCAACTTCCTGTCTTAGGTTTCCACAAATTCCAATCTAGATGAGCAATATTCATGAAAGTACCACTGCTTGCTTTATGATTGATAGTTTAGAGGTCTCTCTATTGAAACAAAGAGAAGATCGTCTTCTGGCTGAAACACCTGCAAAATGCTCCAGCACAAAGGCCGTGATTCAGAAGGCTGCAGCGCAGTCAAGGAGCAATTACTTTTGCACATGAGAGGAGATAGCTTCAAACACAGAGCATTCTTGGGGAAGATTAGTCCAAATTACATTTTATTACCTCAGCCCACATGAATGGTCTAAACTTCATCTACTTCTTTTGCTAATGGAATTCCAACTAGGGCATTAATATATTGTTTATGACATGTTTGGAGCTCTTGTGTTATCGGTATGCATTCATGAGAGAAGCTTCAAACAGGATCAGATAACAGAGCTGGATGTTGGATTTTGTACAGCGCAGGGGATTTTATCATCCTGTTCAACCAGTAGCAGTGATTAAATTAAACTGTCTGAACAAAGCTTTTGCATGTCAGACTGTTGAACGGCAAAATGAAAGAGTGACACACTTCAAAGATCAGAAGACAGAAGAGAGGACCAGAGCAACACAGTTATGTAACTACTTATTTACGGCATTCAGAAACAAAATCAATAGTTAGGAATAATTTCCTTTTTATATTTGATCTTTAACTTTTTCTGTATTGTTTCCTTCATTATCTAGCTTCGTTTTCCCACATCCTTTTCACATTGCATATTTAATTTAACTTGGAATACTAACTGACTAGGTTACTTTCGTTCTTTTCAAGAAAAAGTTATATTATTCAATTTCAAAAGTTTCTCTAGTTACCTCTGAATAAACTGTTTTAGGAAGAGATGAAAGATCAAGATCTTTCCATAATTTATAAATACAACTTTTGTTTAGTGAATAAAACATACTTCCCACTTCAAAAGTGAAATAAAAATTTTATGTGCTACCCATGTTTATATTAGCACAATTTGTAATAACTAAATCTTGGAAACAACCCAAATGCCCATCAACTGAGGAATAGGTTAAAAAAAAAAAAAAGATATGTATGTTTTAGACAACGGAAGACTACCACTCAGCCATAAAGAAAGATAAACTTGGGACTTTTATAGGTAAACGCATGCAGCTTGAGATACACTCATAAGTGCAGTAAACCAGACCACATATGTGAACTGCACTGTCTCCCTGGTGTGAGAATCTGAAAGAATAAACAAGATGCACAACGTACAACAGGTGCTGTGAATAGGGGGGAAACTGTTCAAAAGAACAGACAAACTGTGATGGGAGAAAGGGGAAAGGAAGGAAGGAAACATGAAAAAATATGTATCTTCACAAGACAGTTAAGATAGTTGTACACGGGTTCCATCCCTGGCATGCTGTGATGGCCCCGCCCCTGGAGTGGGCTGAGATGGTGACTGAGACCAGGCGTGGTGGTTCCCACGTGTAATCCCAGTGTTTGGGAGGCTGGAAACAGGAGGATCACTACGAGTCTGATCTACATAGTGAGACCCTGTAGACCCTGTACTAAAATACATTTTTAAAAAAGAGATAGTTATACAGATGGTTTCTCTTGGCTCATTGACAGGAAAAGTTTGGTACTAGCAATTTTCTGGACAAAGTTTCATGCCTGTGTCTTGCACCAGGAACAGCTACTGTGAACGTAACAATGTACAATGTGTTGATTATTGTTACTCACTTACTAGCCTGTTTTGAAACTCTGCCTTATTGTTACTTTTCTTTTTTTTTTCTGTGCAAAATCCAGAAAATTCAGTGTGCTAGAATAGTAATAAAATTATTTTTATAAACTGAAATGCTGTGGTATTTGCACTCTTTCAAGAAGTTTATTTAATTGAAAAGTTATCTAAAAAGAATGTAAGCATATCTGAGATACACAGTAATCTTTGTAGACATCAACATGTTTCCCATCCATGATATTTTTAAATCAACAAACTGTTCCAACATTTATTTATTATTATTTTTATCTGTCAAAAAAATTACTTTGTTAGTATTAAGAAAAAATGCTATTTCCTCTGAAATAAAATAGAACTGGAAACAATCCAGCAAAAGCAAATTGAGTTTAAGACTGTTTCCATTACTAGGTCTACAGAGCTCCAATTCTAAACTATTAGACCGGTTGGCAGTTTCTCTTTATTTAATACTCTAAATCAACTACAAAGGGGGCTTGCGGGTTAGCTCAGTTGTTTAAAGCGCCTGATTGGGCAAACTCAGTCAGATGCAGGGAACCTCGGTTCCACCCGCAGGCCTACAAGCCACACCAGACCAGCCTTTACAGCAGCCTGAGCTAGCCAAAATTTAAAAAGAAAAATTTAAAAACAAATCCTTCTCCAATTTTGGGCCAGCCAGATAGCTCGGCAAACTAAAGCGCCTGCTTAGGCAGAGCATAGCGGCCAGGGTTCAATCCCTAGCGTTCCGTGCTGGCCCTGCCCCTGGGGTGCACTGAGTCAGCGATTGAGAATGGGCATGGTGGCCCGAGACTGTAATCCCAGTTCTTTGGAAGCTGAAAATAGGAGAATCACTACGAGTCCAATCTATATAGTGAGACCCTATACACCCTGAAGACGCTGTCCTAAATTCAAAAAATAAAACAAATAAATAAACTATGCATAAAGGTTTTAAAAAGTTCAGTATATTAATAGAAGTTATATTTTCAGATGATATCATCCTTCCTAAATTTATCAATTTCTATTTTTATTTCAGTTTTGATTGATAGAAATTTTCAGAGATTTAAAATAATCCTACTTTAGAAATGAATGTTTGTTCCTAATAATGTATCTTTATAATTCAGTTTTTCATTTTAATTTATGACAACAGGTTATAACTTCTCATAGAGACTCATTACTCAGTAACATTGCTAACATGTTAAATTAAAAATGCTTTTAATCTAATTCCACTTGAAATGTTTAGTAGCAAGGAAAAAAAGATCACATAAAAAATAGGAGCAAAGTCAATCCTTTTCTTAAAATGTTCCTCTGTGAATAATCACATCAGTGCACAGGCTCTAAAAATTTACTTAATACTTTTTTTTTTTTTTTTTTTTTTGTATTTAGGGCAGGGTCTACAGGTCTGACTGTAGGAATCAAACCCCGGCCGCTGCGCTCTGCCTAAGCAGGCGATTTAGTCCTCTGAGCTATCTCGCTGGCCCTACTTAGTACTTTCTTGAACCAGTAAGTACCCAGGTTATGCTGAGTACAATATATGAAATATAAGATAAACGAGCAAGTTTAGGGTTACGTACCCATAGAACAAAACATGAACTTTAAGTTAGGTGTGGACTGATTCTAGAATTAACATAAACATATTATTACTATGGAAAAGCATAAAACTTCTTAGATCTGTAGGATTTAAATTTCTTTGCCATTTTGTTATAAACTATCTTCAGAATATGCATTTTTATTACATAATTAAGAAAAGAAATATTTTTGGCATTTTCTATTAAACAGAATGTTAATAATTATGTTTATCAAAAATATTCTTCCATTTCTATGCATCCAAGCCCTTCTATAATCTAAAAAACAAACATACTATACATAAAATTTAGATAGTATGAATAATGAGTTACATAAGTATTAATAGTCATCCTATAAGCACGAAAAACAAACGTTCCCTGCATTTTACAAAAACAAAAAAATTCATGAATTGGATAAAGAAAATCTCTGTGAGGTCATAAAAGCAGAATAATTTAGTATATAATAATTATCTGGGAGGTCTGGTAGATAGCTCAGCGGCATAAGCATCTGCTTGGCAAGGGTAAGGTCCTGAGTTTGATACCCAGTAACAAAAAAAAAAAAAAGGACGACATTTTCCAAATAGCTCAGGGGATTAAAGTGCCTGCATGCAGGGGCCTGTGGTTCAATCCCAGGCCTACAGTGACAGCCCCGCCCCGCAGCACGCTGAAATGGCAATTGAGACGGGATGGTGGCACACATCATCCAGTAGCTCCAAAACAGGACTTGGGAAATTTTATTTGGAAAAAAGGAGAAATACAATGTTAAAAACTGATAAAGGTTAGTAGCGATTAAAATTTCAAATTATAGGTAAATACTATAAACACAAAATTCTGGAGCCAAAAAAAGAGAATTGTTGATATTAATACATGAAAACCAAAAACTTTTGTTTGACAAAGATATTCTCAACAAATTTAGAAGATAAATTACAGTCTGGGGAAAATATTTATTATACAAACAAAAGACAAAATAAATAAAACAAGAATAAGCAACCCTCAGAAAAATAATTATGCTTCCACAGCTTTAAAAATATGATTTCTCTTTGACCTATCCATTCTATATTTAGTAATTCATCTTATAAAATTTAAAAAATATAGAGACACACAGCCTTCACAGTTAATTTACAATGTAGAAAAATGAGAAGTGATAGGTCCACTGGTGAAAAAAAAAATCACAGTACAAACAGTAAAAACCAATATGCAATAATCAACGAGGGAGAAATATAAGATAAAGCATTTCTGAAACCGATAAAGGAAGCCTGTTGTTTAATAGGAAGCTACTGGAAGGGCGCAGGTTACAGAACAGTACTTAAAGCAGGGTCAAATTATGTTTTTCAGAAGATTAAATGAGGGAAGCTCACACTTATGAAGAAGGAGCTGAAAAAATGTGTCCCGATCCCATAGCAATGGTTAGCTCTGAGCATTAGGGTTAGGACCAGTTTCAACTTCCTGCCCTCCCAACCCCACAAGGATCCTGTCAGGCTGAAGAAACTCAAGCTTCTTGCCTCATGGAATGTTCCACAGCTGGGTGGTGTGGTGTGACTGGTGGTGTCGTGTGACCAGTTCTTCCACAACCCATGTTCTGTGTAATTGGAAGTTAAGTCTGATATCTTGATTAGACATTCAGATGGGACTTTTTGGCAAAATATAATCTCTTTTCTGTGGGGCAAATAAGATTACAGCTAGGGTAGGAAAAGATAATGGTATTTACTTTTTGTGATATATATTTTAATATTATTTAAATATTTCAATAAAGAAGTACATGTGTAGTCTTTCAAAACAGACTTTGCACTGATTGACACAGAAGAAATGTAGTAGTTTGATAATCACATACTTGAAGAAAAGATTATAAAGTAAGATCTCTTTTAAAAATGTTTGCATAGGGGGCCTGGCCCTAGCTCAGTCCTTTAAGTGGCTGCTTCCACAAACCTGTCAGCCTCAGGTTCCTGGAGTTCGAACCTCACAACTCTCCCGCTGGCCAAAAGTGCCCTGAAGGCATTCGAGGAAGAAACAAAAAAAAAAAAAAAAAAATGTTTGCATATATGTGCATACACATGTGTAAACATGTGTACATATAATAATTATCAACATGAAATAATAGTAACAGCTACCGGTAAGGGTGGGATAATTAATTTCCCACTTGTCTTGATTTTGCTTTTCTTTGACTTGTACTTTTTCCCATGAGTGTGTAATGCTTTCGTAAAAAGTGCAATTAGATTTTGAAAATAATTTCTCACAATGAGGAAAAACAAAACATCAGAAGTGTATACGAAAACTCAAAAGTAGCAATAATAGAGGAAATGGCCTTGTTCTCCAAGGATATACACCAAACTTGGTTCAGCGTAAGCGAGCCTTATTTTCCAGAGAATATGCAATGAGAAACGTGTCCTCGTGAGGGAGGCAGCATTTTCCAGCTTTCATTATAATTGTGTTTGAGGGCAGCAGACAGGGAAATATGTTTGTTCCACCGAATTTTGCTGAACAAACTATAACTATGTCCAAATTTCATTAAAAATCATAATAACATGCATGCCCTGCTATAATAACTTAAGATATAAAGTTATATTCTAAGTAGTAAAACAACGAACATGAATATAGTGCTTATTAGTATACATGGGTCCTAGAAGAATGTAAATCAACACATAAAAATGTATCAAGTTATAAATTTGACCTTTTTAACTTTCATTTTGTAGTGACTTGTTAAAAGTGTTTTAATGAACATCTCTGTGTATCGAGCAACACTACAGAAATCATTCTAAACAATTTAAACAGTCCTTGCCACTGAGACCACTCAAGGAAGCAAGCGGCCATTGTAAACACAGGCTGGTAAGGAGTCTTTTTAAATTTGGAGACATAATGTCTTAGAAAAAACGAGTGCATGAAGTTTTTTTTCTTTTCTTCTTCCCTTGATTTATCTTTCCTACCCTTAACAACTGTGCAGGCTTAACTGGGAAATAAAGATTTTCCAAAAGAATTCTAAATAGTAGGAAAAGTCACAGAACTTTGTCTTGCTGTTTCTGGTTCAATGGTGGCGAACCTATGGCACACATGCTGCAATGGGCCGTTTGTATCTTTGAAAGCTTGAAAGGTTCACCATCTGTCTTGGTTACTTTTTTCTTTCACTGAGACAAATAGCCAATGCCCAAGACTAAAGAGGGAAAGGGATTGAGCTCATAGTTTGTGGAGGTTTCAGTCCATACTCAGCTGGCTCCAAGGCAGAGTGGCACATGGCAGAGGGCAGCAATTCAAGGAGGCAGAGGCAGGAAAAGCAACAAGAGCAAAAAATAGAAGGAGCCGGAGAGAAGATTCTCTGTCCCTTATATTGTATGCAGGCTTAACCGCACTACCACCAGGGTGGGCGTGGCAGTCACACCCATAATTCCAGCACTAGTCAATGGATCAGCCACAAATTCTAGGCACCCACGCCCATGACCGCCTGAAGCTTTGGAAGGACATCTATACACAACCCATAACACCATCACCGGTCTTGGTTAAAGTAGGATTGATGATATCAGCTAAGAGTGTAAATAAAGGTACAGAAACACCTAACAGTGCGTCTGTCTTCTCATTGCTTCTTTAGAATCACTCAGCTGAATAAATAAACACTATGTGGCATGAAGTATGAGCAATTTTTTGGTTTTTTGATTTTGCTTGGTTTGGTTTTTACCCAGTATAGGAACCCAGCCCAAGGCCAAGGCTTTGTCAATGAGCTACATACCCAGCCTCAGAGAATGATCAAAATTCATTTTATGAAATCTTAGGAAATCAAAACTGTAATCTATTTCTAAAAGATTTTTCTATCCTAAATGAGACACTGAAGTAAGCCAAGCATTTATTGCTGGCTCCCTCTTGCCTTATTTTGCTCAGGAATTAAATTATCAAATTTATATGAGGGCTGGAGAGATAGCTCAGTGGTCTAAGCACCAGCCTAACAAGAGCAAAGTCCCGAGTTTGATCTCTAGTACCACATGCCGTGCGAGTCCCAGAACCCCAGGTGCTCCTGGCTGGCCACCAAAACTGGGCATGATGGCGCACACCTGTCATCCCAGCACTGGAGAGGCTGAGAGAGGAGTATTACTATGTGTCCCAGGTACATAGTGAGACCCTGTACTAACAAATAAAAAAAGAAACAAACAAACAAAAATGTATATGAAAGTACCTACTTTAGGGCTTTCTCTAGCTCTGTACAGAAAGCCCTCAGTGTGCTGGTTTCCCCTTCCCTTGTACTTCCAGTGTGACCCAAAATCTGCAGAGCGTAGCCACTTTCAAATGACCAACAGGCTAACCCTCTGTAAATGGCTATGTATATTATTACTTAATATACAAAGAAAGAAGTTCTGCCACAATGTGTGAGCCCAAAAAACCTATGCTAAGTGAAATAAACCAAACACAGAAGGAGAAATATTAATGCTTTCATTATGAAGTATCTACAACAGCCATATTCAGAGATACAGAAAATAGAAATTATCAGGGACACAGAAGTAGAAAAACTGGGCAGTTACTACTGACTGGCTATGAAGTTTCTTTTTGAGATGATGGAGACATTTGGGAAACAGTGGCAATGACTGCACAACTTTGTGGCTGTAAATGATGCCACTAAAGTGTACACATGAAAGAGGTTAAAATGAGCCAGGTGTGGCGGGCAATGCCTGTAATCTCATCTCTTGGGAGGCTGAGACAGGAAGACCAAAAGTTCTATCCTAGCCTGGGCAATTTAGCAAGACAAGGGTCAAAATAGAAAATAAAATGGTCTGCAGATAAAGCTCAGTGTCCAAGGCCCTAAGTTCAATCCCTAACTCTTCAAAACAAAACAAGCCAATGAAAAGTCATTAACATGGCATATATTACATTTTTTAAATCTCTCAAGTGTTAAAATATGAGTCCAGCCTCAATTATTTATCCAAAACATGAAAGTTCTGAAAATTGAAATTTGTTCTTTATGGCTCATTTGATGGCAGAATCTGACTTGACCCGAACACATTTGGCTGAAACCCATCATGAAAAATTGAAATGACTCTGGTTCAGTTTACCTTACTTAGGGCTATCTACTCTGCTGCATAAACATTAATTCTGTCATGGTGAAAGGGGCCAGGGATCTCTCTCCAGCCTCTAGATTAAAGGCAGTGGACCCACTTGTGAGGCTTCACACCCAGAACCTGATCACTTCCCCAAGCCCCCAGCACTTAATATTGTCACCGTGGGGATCAGATCGCAACATGAAATTTGAAGGGATGCAAACCTTTGACCATAACAACTCAACTATCTTTCAACTTCCTGCAAATCTATCATTTCACAATAAAAGCAATGACGGAAGGAGGCAAAGATGCTCCTGACTGTCTCACAATGCTTGCCTTCATTTTCTCCCCCAGGTAACTCCAAAGCAACAAAGAAAAAAACAAGAAATATAAGATGAACCATGGCCTACGAGGGCCCAGCAAACTTTGAAGGCTGTGCGATCCACCGCTGATGGTCCCATTTTTACACTGCAGGTGACCATAGATTGATCCCTTGGATACTTCTGATAGTCTTCAAGTACTCAAACTCTCTTTATCACAAGACTTCTTCCAACCAAACAAACTATACTGAGACAACTAGGGACCATGACTTAACTTTCAATGCCATCCTCCACATTTAATCTGGGTCTGAAGCATGTGTATGTGTCCAGCCATGACATGAGATATTTCCATTCATTTATATAGCTACCAACGTTACATGAAATTTCTTGTCCCTGTGAAGTACTGCTTTCTTATGAATAGATATGCTTTTTGCTTTTTTTGATCAGAGTAATCATGCCCAACCTTATATACTATCCATTTAGTAATATTTGGCTACTATAAATTTACAAGCAAGGCTGGGGAGATAGCTCAGGAATCTAAGCATCTGCCTGGCAAGTGCAAAGTCCTGAGTTTGATCTCTGGTACCACACACCACACTGGCCCCAGAATCCCAGGTGCACCATGCTGGCCACCAGAACCAGGCGTGGTGAAGCACACCTAATCCTGACACTGGGGACACTGACACAGGAGAATCACTATGAGTCCGAGCTGCATAGCGAGACACTCTACCAAATAAATAAATTAATTAATTAAAAATAATAAATGAATAAAACAAATTTCCCATCAATTACCTTCTACTAAGAGCTAAGCATACTTTTTAAATTTTAAGTTATATAATTTTTAAAGGACATTCAACAATATTTTAATATTAAAGATAAGAATAAAAAAATCTGGAACAAAATCATAAGGAAGCAGTCACAATGAAAGAGAATGACACTGTAGAGGGATTCTGAGAAATCTAAAATTGTGGGAAATTGGCAAATTCATCTGGAGATTTCTCAGTTTCCACCTGAGAATGCATATAAGTTGAGGTGTGTGGGACCTTCTGCACTCGCTGGATCCCTTTTCCAGCCAGACCCCAGGTCCAGCATGTGTGTGTGAGACCTTCCTGGCGCCCTTGCCAGATCCCTTTCCAGCCAGAACCCAGGCCCGGCTTGCTACAGTAGGAATAAGCTGAGCACAGCAGCCAGACCCAAGCCAGGCACATCAGGAGTTTGAACTTGGTACATTCAGACCAGGTAGGCTGAGACACTTTACTAGACCCGGATCTATGAAAGCATCCTCTCTATCTTTCTTTCTTCTTTTTTTTTTTTTTTTCGGAACCGGAGATTGAACTCAGGCCCTTGTGCGTGCCAGGGAAGCGCTTATTTCACTGAGCCATCTCCCCAGTGCCCCCCCCCCTTCTCTTTATCTTTTGATCATGAGAGGGTACAACAGGTAACAAGGTGAACTAGTCTGCCTGGAAGACACCATGTACATCAAGGTAATCAGACAGAACTCAAGGGAACTAATTTAAACACCAATTTAATATCTGCTTAGCTACACAGACATAATTTTTGCTTTTATGGTCTAAAATACAAGCCCATTAGTTATAAAAGTCTGCCAACTGCTAAATATCACTACTGATTATTAGTATTCCTATTTGCAGTTCTGTAAATACAAAACTGTAACTGGCTTAACCACATAATCACTCTTGGGTAAGAATATCAGTAGGTGCTAAAGTAATCTCTACACCAAAGGTCAGAGGACAGTGCTATATAAAATAACAAAGAGAGGAGCAAAAATGTATTCTCAGGCCCTGAGTCTACACACAACAAACGCAGGAGACACTAGCATAGAAGAAATTAGAAATCACACACCTGAAATCTCTGAAATAATAATGTCTGAAGTAAAGAAACAACTGCAGAAATGTACAGAGGAAATCAGATCAGAAATAATCTCTGAAATAAAAAAAGAAATGATAACTATAATGAAAGAAGTACTAAGTGCTTTTAAAGAAGACACTGATAAAAAACAGAGGAGAATAAAAAAAAGATGGAATCTTTGAATGAGCAATATAGGAAAGAAATAGAATGTGTGAAGCAGATTCAAATAGATATACAGGAAATTAAAACCTCAATCACATGCTGGCAAAGCCATTTGAATGAAAGTGAAGATAGAGTTTCAGACCTTGAAGACACCATTGCAAGTGGTGAAAAGGCAAGAAAAGATCTCTTAAAAACGACTAGAATTGGGGCCAGGGAGATGGCTCAGTGGAATAAGAGCTTCCCTAGCAAGCACAAGGGCCTGAGTTGAATACCCAGTTCTGCAAAACAAAAAAAAAAAAAAAACAACAACTAGGATGCAGGAAAAAGTAATTCAACATCTACAAGACAATGCAAAGATAAATAACATAAGACTAATAGGCATCAGTGAGAAAAACGGAGTAATACAAATAATATAAATAGAATATGGACAGAAATAATGCAGAAAACTTCCAAATATGGGGAAACAATCTGACATTCAGGTAAACGAAGCATATAGAATTTTAAAAACACACTGAGATATATAATAATAATCAAGATCCCAGAAATCCAGCACAACAACAGTATACTAAAAGCTGCAAGAAAAAAAAAAAAAAAACATGATATTTAAAGGAAAACCCATCAGAATAATGGCAGATATCTCTTCACAAACCATGAAGTAAAAAGCATGGAGTGAAGCACTTCAAGTCCTCCAAAAAAATAAATTGCAGCCCAGACTGCCATGCCCTGAAAAACTCTCTTTCAAATTTGATGGAGAAGTAAAATACGTCCATGACAAAGAACAACTGAAGAATTTCATGCTGACAAAGCCAACCATACATAGACTACTAAAAGATATATTAGAGAGGGATGAAAATGACCACAACTACATGAATGAGAATGGAAAGAACCCATCAAATAGGGTAAATAATTAAACACAGGAGAAAAAGGAGTATACAACATCAGGTAAATAACATGTCAATCACAAGTCAATACATCTCAATTATAATCATCAATATAAATGAACTCAATTCACCAATTAAAAGAAATAGACTGGCAGAGTGGATTAAGAAGCAAAATCTAACAATATGCTGTATACAAGAAACACATTTAACTCATAAAGACATTCATAGGTTGAAAGTAAAGGATGGAAAACAACACTATATACCCCAGCACCTCAGGAAAAAGCCGGGTAGCAATCCTGTTTGCAGACAGTCTCAACTTCAAACCAAGAATGATCACGTGAAATAAAGAAGGCCACTACATACTGCTTAGGGGAAAAATTTAAGAGAAAGAGGTAACACTCATAAATATGTATGCACCAAACATGGGAGCACCCAACTATATAAGACAAATCTTAATGGACATGAAAAATCTCATATCGGTACTACAATGTTAACAGTAGACCTTAACACCTTCTTATCCCAAAAAGATAGGTCAACCAGACAAAAAATTAGCAAAAATGTAGAAGAACTGAACCAGAGCTTGGAACAAATGGACTTAGTGGACATATACATAATGTTCCCCGAACAACAGCTGAACACACATTTTTTTTCAGCTGCATATGGGACATTTTCTAAAATAAACTAGTCCATAGATCATGCTTAAGTCTATGCAAGAAAACAGAAATTATCCCATTCATATTATCTGACCATAGTGCAATGAAATGAAATAAATGACAAAAGAAACCAGAAAAAAACCATAAATACATGGAAATTAAACAACATCCTCCTCAGCAACCAATAGGTTACAGATAAAATTAAATAAAAACTAAACAATATCTACAATTCAATGAAAATTCAAGCACAACTTATCAGAATTTATGGGATGCAATGAAAGCAGTTCTTAGATGGAAATTCATAGCTGTAAACTCACACATTAGGAAAACAGAATGGGAACAAATAAACACGCTATTGCTGCACCTCAAACATCTAGGGGCTGTGGAGATGGCTCAGTAGAATAAGTGCTTCTCTGGCAAGCGCAAGGGCCTGAGTTCAATCCCTGGTTCCACAAAAAAAAAAGTCTAGAAAAACAAGAACAAACCAAACCCAAAGCTCAAAGACATGAGGAAATTATAAAGATTAGAGCAGCAATTAATTCAGTTTAGATGAAGAAAATAATACAAAGAATTAATGAATAAAAAGCTGGTTCTATTATGGAAATCAGTGTGGAGACTCCTTAGAAAACTAGGACTGGGAATCTCATTCAAGCCTGCTATCCCCCTACTGGGAATTTTCCCAGAGGAACTGAAAGTGTCATATCATAGTGATATATGCATACCTATGTTTATAGCAGCACAATTTGTGATAGCCAGATCTTGGAAACAACCAAGATGCCCGTCACATGTGGAATGGTTGAAAAAGA
>NW_004524589.1:25947401-25950002 GCF_000260255.1 Octodon degus | reverse complement strand
GGGATTGAACTCAGGCCTTTGCATTTGCCAGGCAAGCACTTATTCTACTGAGCCATCTCCCCAGCCCCTAACTTGGTCTTAACAATCCAGCAGAAAAGTATAACCATGTGGTATAAAAAGTAAAGCTATATTAATATGCTGAGCTGCAAAAGGCTCAAGTCAACAACTTCGGACATTTGCCAATTGTGCTGATAACTTACTACTATTATGGACTATTGGACTATATTGAGTTATTTTGTTGAATTCAAGTACCTATAATCGTTAGACTGATTTCAAGTATGAAAAGGTCCTTTAAAGACTTCTCCAAATACAGCTTCTCTAACTGTAGTGGAACACCCATCTCTGAAAAAACAAAACAAAAAAAAGGGGATATGTTGGGTGCCACAAAGCTAGGAAACTGATCAAATATATGTAGGCGGGACTAGGCCCAGTGCCTAAAGCAAACAAGCTACCTCAGTCCTGAGAGGAACATCCTGTCTGGTTAAGGTCAGCTCTCAGCTGCTAGGCAACCTGGTGTCATGCATTACTAACTTCACACAAGTGTAAATAGAGGACAGTTTTGTTGTGGGAAAAAAAGGGAAGAAAAAAAATATATGTATACACAAAAGAGTTAGGATATACAGCTACTTTCTCTTAGTTCACTGAGAATGAAAGTTTGTACTAATATTGTTTAGACAAGATATAATGTCTGCATCTTGTCCTCTGAAAAACTACTACAAAGACAACAAAATGCAATGTATTAATTACTGTAAAAGTCCAACTAACCTGTTTAAAAACTGTCTCATTGCTATTTTATCTTTTTTCTCATTAAAATGAATAAAAAATTTTAAAAAAAGAAGTTGAAAAACTTTTGCTGGTAGAGTCACTGCCAAACTTAATCAGGAAACTAATTCACAGATACTGATACCAGGGACAGCAAGTTAACCATACAATACAGCACAGTTTACCCTTCTTATTTTTTAGACTGTAAATTTTGGAAATATTTAAAAAAAAAAAATCCGGGCCAGCCAAATAGCTCAGCAGACTAAAGCACCTGCTTAGACGCAGCAGCTGGGTTTGATCCCCAGCCTGCCCTGGCCAGCCCTGCCCCCTGGGGGCACGCTGAGAAGGAGATTGAGACTGGGTGGCGCCTGTAATCCCAGCTCTTTTGGAGGCTGAACACAGGCGGATCACTAGGAGTCCAATCTATGTAGTAAGATCCTGAGACCTTGTAGATCCTGTAGACACTAAAATAAATAAAGATAAATAAATAGTAGAAAAATTAGAACCATCTATATGTCCATCAAAACATAAAATATTGGATTGTCTGTTTAAAAATTATGAGTTGAGTGTACACTTATAGACAAGGAGAACTGTCATGGCTTATCACGTGGCTAAAATCGCCTGTCCGACAGTATGAATGGAGTGGTTCTCTAGTGAGAAACAGCATGTGAATATGCACACATTTACATGTCCTTAAGTCTAGCATAAGAATTGACAAAATGGCAGAATAATAACTACTTCCTTGTTCACACTGGCTATCTCTGGGGACTGAGCTTGGAGAGTCATTAGTTATCTACTCTGTAAGCAAATTACTCCGAAACACTGCCGCTGAGGACAGCAGGCATTTATTATGTCACAGTTTCTGTGGAACGGAAACCTGGCCTGGCTTCCCTGGGTGAGTCTGACCAGAGCCCCTCGCAGGGCCCAGCCAGGGTGAGGGCTGCGCCATCCCCAAGCTCAAGGCTCAGTTGGAGGAAGGGCCAGGGGGGGCTGGCTTTGCAAGATCGGTTTCTAGTTTTGTTTTATTTGTTTATTTATCTATTTATTTGGTAGAGGGTCTCACCATGCACCCCAGTGCTGGGATTACAGGCGTGCATCACCAAGCCTGAAACAGGGCCAGCCCAGAGCACCCTGTGTTAGGGGCCAGCACAGCATGTGGTAGTGGGGATCGAACCCAAGTCCTTGAGCTTGCCAGGCAGGTGCTTAGACTGCTATCTCCCCATACCTGTTTGCTTTATTTGAAATTGAATAATAATTGAACAAGGAATGGGTGGTAAATTATTTTCCAATACACATATCCATCACAAGTCCATGTCAGGCTGCTTCAGTTTTCCTATACATCTCTTCTCACCGTGGGTTCTCCAGGAGGATAGCTAGGACTGTCTCTAAAAAATATATTTATTAAGAATTTCATTTTTGGGGCCAGTGAGGTAGCTCAGTGGTCTAAAGCACCTGCTTAGGCAAGCTTAGGCAGGCACAGGGAACTGGGATTCAGTCCTGGCACCACATGCTGTACCAGCCCTGCCCTCAGAGTAGACTGAGTGGGCCAAAAAAAAAAAAATCATTTTTTAAGAGTAACTGTTTAAAAAAAAAAAAAAAAAAAACAGCAGCTGTAGGTTTATAGCAAAATTGAGAGGAAGGAGCTGGGCATGGTGACATACACTGGTAATCCCAGCACTTAGGAGACTGAGGCACAAGAATCACTGGGAATCTGAGGCAGCTTGGGCTACATAAGTGAGTTCAAGGACCATCTTACACTATGTAGTGAGACCCTGTCTCAGAGAGATGAAGGGAGGGAGGAGGAGAAAGAAAGAGAAAGAGAGAGAGAGAGAGAGAGAG
>NW_004524589.1:25927654-25947288 GCF_000260255.1 Octodon degus | reverse complement strand
GAGAGAGAGAGAGAGAGAGAGAGAGAGAGAGAGAGAGAGAGAGAGAAAGGAATTTCCTATATACCCTCTGCCTCCAAACACGCACAGCCTCCTCCATTATAATAGTCTATCAGAGAACATTTGTCACAGTTGGTGAGACCACTGACACATCTCACAGATTACATGAGGGCCCCCTCTTTGGGTTGTGGGCTTCATGGCTGCATGACATGTATCTACCTACTGTACAGAGTATTTGCACTGTCCTACAAATCCTCTGTGCTCTGCTTATTCAACCCTTCCTCTCTCCTCTCCTCCTGCCAACCACTAATCTCATTACTGTCCCCACAGTGTGGCCTTTGCCAAGAAGTCCCATAGTTAGAAGTGTACGGTAAGTAACCTTTCTGTATCTGCTTCTTTCATTTAGTAAGATGAGTTTGTTTCTTTTGTGCCTGTCCTGAGAGTTCCTTTCTTTTTAGTACTGAACAAGTTCGCCATCTCTTCACCCATTCGCCTATAAAGGATAGCTTTGTTGCTTCCAGTTTTTAGCAGTTGTCAACAAATATCCACATGTAGGTTTTTGTACAGACACACATCTTTCAAATCCTCTGGGTAGCAATAAAGGACAGAAATTGCTGGGTTGTGTGGCTTAAGTCTGTTTAACCTTGCAAGGAACTACCCAGCTGCCTTTGGAAGTTACACTTTGCATTTATGTAGCCGTCTACTCATACACTTACACAGGATTTTTAAAACTGTGTTTTATGCAAATATTTACATAATTCCCAAATAGAATGGTAGTATCTTTAGTAGGCAGTTTGCATTACTCTGGAGCAAGTTGTGACGAATTACCATCCAGGTGGCAATGAATGATGTACATGTACAAGTCAGTTGAGGAGAGACTTTTTAATCATTTTAACTACAGTAAGAAAGTTACAATATTATTAGTAATCACTACTAGGGATATAACAACACTATTATATCAATGTTGACAGTTGACAAGAAGCTAACTACTGAAAGACAGTTCTGGTCCAGAATTTAAAGAGCCTTCAAGGGATGTTATGTTACCCATAAAATCCTCAACTATTTCAGAAGTTTCCATCTTCCTGAAAATTTAGAAATATTTAACATCTAATCTTTTCCATGTCTACTAAAGGTTATGCTTTCTAATTGGTATTTTTATCAAGATACTATTGTTTCAAATCACCTATAATGGTTTTGCTAAACAGACTGCTCAGCTGTGCTGTTTACAGTTATAAACTCCTCTGGAACCAGACTGCCTGGATTCTAATTCTAGCCACGCCTTTTACCTTAGGGAAGTTATTTAATCTGCATTTATCACTTTTATAATAAAGGGTTGTTAGTATATACCCTCATAATGTTTTATAGTGATGAAATGAATTAATATTCACAAAACCCTTAGAATAATACCTTGCACAGAATCACTCAGTTGTAATCAGATCTTATCATTATCCTTATTTTTTTATGTCCGACTTGTGAGGAAGGTTCATGTAAGCAGTTTTCTGTTGTTTTTGTTTTGGAGACAGGTCTTGCTATGCAGTCCAAGTTGACCTGGAACTCACTATATAGCCCAAGCTGACCGTGAACATCTTGAGATCCTTTTGCTTCAGCCTCCTGAGTGCTGGGATTGCAGGTGTGCATCAGTACCCCTGGGTAATACAAGCACTTTGAATTTGAGAAAGGTTTGCTACCAACTAGAAGGCACATTCCCAAAAGAAACAGTAGTGTCCATGGTGGATAGGAATCCACGGAAGAACTCCAACGTCCTTGATGTGGTGGAGGGACTACTGACTACACTTCAACCCCCGTACTGAGTTTCTCTAAGGAGCCGGTTACCAGGTGTGGTGTGAGCTGGGGGTAGCAGTGGCATCTGAGAGCACCAGGAGTGGTGAAGACGAAGGTAGGAACAGGGCAGGGCAACCTCTGGCACCAACCAGAGGAGTGCACCAACCTCTCTTTCTGATGCCTGACGAAGGCCTAAGACACCAGGATGTCAGCTGAAAGGCGAGGTTCAGGCTGCAATTATTATGGTCTATTTTATGACTTTTAAGTATATTATGCTAAACTGTGTGTCAGCATAAATGGTACCTGAGTTCACAAACTTAATTTTTTCTATGATCCTGGGGGAGATGGCCTCATTTGTGTTCACGTGGGAAAGATGGCCATGATTGTGTTGGTCACCCAGTGCATATTTCAGGAAAGAAAGCAAAATTTTTCTGAACATTTCTTTTTGTGAGCCAAGTTGTTTGCCAACAGAAGCATTTGTGAAGCAAGGCACCACTGTATTTCTCAAGATAAGGAAATTTAGGTACCAAACAGTCCACTGAAAATTACTTTTCAGTATGGGTAAAAGATGAATCTGCAAAAATAATGAGGGACACTCTACCTCCTAGAAAACATGTTTATATATGTGTCCCAGACATAGAATCTATTGGTCACATTGTGGCCATCTCTATATTTTTCTCCAGTCTTTTAAGGAACATGCAGGATGGACCACACAGCATGGTGACAAAAATCAACTGGGTTTGTACATGCTGTTTCTCCTGCCTGTACTTTTTCTGAACTAAACCCATCATATCACCAATTTGATCTCTAGATCTTATTTAGAAATCACAGGATCCAAAGCCAATCTTCCAGATCCCTCTGGACCTGCAATGTATTCCCCCTCCATTATTTGCACGCTGAAGTGGGATGACTTGTTCATTAGTTTATATTAGATTTTGAGCTTCCAAAGGACAGAGAAAGACTCCCACTGACCTTGCAATCAATAGTGCCATAAGTCATGCCTTGCACGTGGGGAACATAAAAGACACTGGTTAAATGAATGAATAAACAAAAGCTTGCACTTCAGGGAGGTGGAAAGAGAATTCTTCAAGTCCTCTCTTCTTCTCCTTGGTTTGCTTTGACTCAGATCTGCATACACTTCTGTTCTTTACCCTTTTATAAAGTAATGTGGAGCTAATAGGAAGTCCAGAGAGAAGGCATATAAGAAGCTAACTAGGGAAAGACATTTCTGGGCCAGCCAAATAGCTCAGCAGATTAAAATGCCTGCAAGCAGGCGAAGGAGCCAGGATTCGATCCCCGGGCCTGGCATGTCACTGGGGTGCGCTGAGACGGCAATTGAGACTGGGCGTGATGGTGTGCACCTGTAATCCCAGCTCTTGGGAGGCTGTAAACTGGTGGATCACTACAAGTCCAATCTAGTAGTGAGACCTTGAACACCCTGTAGACCCTTCCCTAAAAAAAAAAACAATAATAATAATACTGCTCTAGTCCAGACTTTACAGAGCCCTCAAGGGATGTTATGTTACCCATGCAAACTGGCAGATCAGGGAAATTAGGAATATCAGAGCAAAATCCCTAACTCAGAGAAAACTTGGTGTAAAGCAACCTTTACTTCCTCTGTCTTTAAGGAATACAAACTAGAGAGATGCTACAGCCTGAGTGTTGTGTCTTTCAGATTTTTATGTCAAAACCCCTCACCTCAGTATGATGGCATAAGCAGCTAGGGAATTGGAGGGGTGATTAGATCATTAACAGGACTGTGCCCTTGCAAAAGACCATGAACACCTCTGTTCCTCTGCACTGTGTGAGGACACAATAACTTAGCAGTCTGTACTCTGAACTAGGACCCTCACCAGAACTCAGCTGTGCTGGAACCCTGACACCAGAGGACAGGCTTCAGAATGGTAAGAAATAAACTTCTATTTTTGTAACCCATCCAGTCTATGGAATTGTGTTGTTGCAGCCTGAACAGACTAAGGTGGATTAAATAGAGGAATGACAACCTAAACCACAGACACTCAACTAAAGCTCACTCTGACAGAGGGCAGCTCTATTCTCTACTGCCACACTGGATGAGTATCACTTGGGAATAAAGAGTAAAAGAGCTCAGAAGCAAAAAGGAAGCTGGGCATCACTGGCCAAGGCCTCCTCTCGCCTACTAAGCAGACCATCTGTGACTGTGTCTGTGGAAATATGCATGGAAAATGATAGAAATACTGCCCATCCCTTGCTATCATTGTTACTGTTGTTAAAAATAGCCAGAGGTCATCTGGCATATTTATGGAAGGAGTTGGTCTTAGATTAGAGATAAGCAAATACCACTATTTTCCATTTATGGAAATCAAAGTTCAACAGATAAATGCCACTGAAGACACAATTTTCTAGCTCAATAGAACTATGGAATTCTTAGGGTTTAAATGGAAACCCTTTTTGCATCAGATGGAAAGAAGTAACACTAGAAAATGGCGAGACTGGATGTCAAGCCGAAAGCCATCTCCACATGGAACAATCAAATCCACCAAAGCAGAAAGTAAGTCTGCTGTAATCTGTCACCACTACAGTGCCTCTGAGGGATGATCGGCTCGGCCGTGGGCCAGGGGCTTCTGTTCCTATAGGAAGCTGAATGTCTTTGCTCTTCCTCTAAAACTTCACAAGGAAACATTATTCAGTCTGGAAGATTAAATCATCTAAAATACATTTCTGCACACCATAGATGCATTTTAGAAATGGCTGCTAACTTGAATCATCATGGTACTGTCCATAATTTTGTTCTAGTTACTGATGCTTCCCATATTCTGTGTTTTTCTTCATGTACATGGTTTTATCATGTTTGTCAAGTTGCTTACTAGCCAAGATGTTGATTCTTGGCTACGCTTTGCCCATCTTATATAGCATGATGTACATACAGTTCTCACCCATAGCGTAAGAGTAGGAGCAACGGTTCAGCTAATAATAACATGGGAGATTATATTTATGAAGTGACTACATACACAGACATGAACTACCCCTCTTATCATTTTTATGAATTTAGAATTAAATTAATCTTACTGTTTTTGATGTCAGTTCTTAATTTGGTCCCTAGTTTTCATCATCTTATTTGCCCCATTTTCTCACTCCCCTATATGCAAGTAAAGGAAATTCATAACAAGATCTGGCATTGATCAAATGTTCTTTGTACTCTAGGAAATATGCTGTTTCTTTATAGGCTGTATCTTTTTCCCAATAACTTTAAGGTAGTCATTAGTATCATCTCTGTAAGACAGAAAAACATTGAAAGAGAGTGAGATTAATGTATTCAAGTTTACACGGGTAGGGTGTTTAGCTGACTATTCAGAAAATTCTATCTTCTCTTCCCTATAAGCCAACTTCCCTGGGTCTTGATATTGAAGTTCGCTACAGGATGTACATGGGCTTGTAGAATGTTGAGATAACATAGCAGAGACATGAATTTGTACTGCCGATCATTTCCCAGTTACCCGTCATGAGAAAAACATGCTTCAGACAGTTGCTGTCCCTTCCTCCTGGGCCACATGGAAGAATACACATGGAAGAACCTAGTAGCCATTGTTCCTGATAAGCCCCGGAGTAGGAAGACAAGTGTCAAACTGAGTTCAATCTGTAGCTCAGAACTCAGAGCCTAGCTAAACCATATTGTCACAGACCTGCAGAACTCTGAACAGAAGTTCAGTCTTTATTGTATCATCCACTAAGTACAGGGGAACCTAGTTACCATAGGTGTAATTTTTAATCTGTTCCCACCCTGCAAATTTATATGTTGATTTCCTGTTCCCTGGCATGATGACATTTGGAGATGAGTTCTTTGGGAGGTTATTCATCATAAGAGTGGGCTGACGTGAATGGGATGAGTGTACTTATGAGAAGAGACACAAGATTGCTGGTATTTTCCTACCATGGGAAGTTACAGCAAGGAGGGGTCTACCTGCCCCCGAGGGCTCTCAACAGGAAACCAATTATAAGCCTGCACCTTGATCTAGTACTTTGCAGCCTTCAGAGCTGTGAGCGATAAATTTCTGTGGTTTAAGCCACTAAGTCTCTGGTGTTAAAAGGATAGGGAACATTCCTGCCCATATTTCCACCAGTTGCAAGGATCCAGAAAACCACTTATGAGTCAATATTTAACAAATGCTGAAATATAAGTGGTTTCTTTTTTGATAGCCTATCACTTTCTGATAAGATAGGCACCTAGAAATTCATAACCATGGTTTTCATTAAAAAGCATCCTTGGCACTTTTTATGGTAAAAATCATTAGCACTTGTCTTTTGGCAAAACTCCAAACCAAGCAATTATATCATACCTGCTCAAGCCCCTCCCGTGATTTCAAATGTCATTCTTCTTGCTTTCTTCCTTGAAACAATGTGATGTCACTCTGAACACCTAATTCAATTCCAGAAGTTAGTGAGCCATGATTTTCCTTTTCTTAATACCAGGGCTTTTTAGAGTTTTAATTAACTAATCATTATAAAGAAATTGTATGAAAGGAAATATGATATTTATAACATTGATATTGAATGATTTTATAACACTTTATAAGTCAGTAAGATTATTAAGGGAGAAAAAATTAGAAAACTTCTTTGACCTCATCCAATCTCAAAACATAGGATATTTTGAGCAACAGTTGCAGTTAAATCTATATCCCACGTCTACTTGAAAAAAAGTAGACCCCTGTACAGCAAGAATAAGGCAATCCAGATTTTATTTTACTTTGTCATTCTAATTTATTAATATTAGAATAACATGAAACTATGATTGAAATGCTCAAATTAGACTGAAATGCTTCTCTGATTCATTGTATTAGTCAAGATTCTTCAAATAAATGGTGGCAAAATGCTGTGTGGATATATGACTATGAGGCATTGAGACAGAGAAGATGAGTATTTTAAGAAATTAGCTTGGGGCTGGCAAGATAGCCCAGCTGACTAAACGCCTGCTTAGGCAAGCTCAGGGACTGTGGTTTGATCCTTGGTGCCACATGCCAAGCCAACCCAGCCCCTAGGCACACTGAGCCAGCCACTGAGTCCAGGTGTGGTGGCACATGGCCTGAAATCACAGCGCTGGGGAGGCTGAAAACAAGAGGATCACTACAAGTCTGAGCTGCCTACTGAGACCCTATACAAAAAAAGAAAATAAATTGGTTCAAGTGGTTGTAAATTTGGAAAGTCTGAACCTGACAGGGAAGGATGGAATTCTGTAGTCTTCAGTTGGAAGGAGCATTCCTTGCTTTGGGGGCATCTCATTCTTTTCTTAAAGCCTTCAACTCATCGGAGTAGGCCATTACCGTTATGTATGATAGTCTGCATCACTCACCTTGTGTTGACTTAAACATTAGTCACATTGTTTCAAAAAAGCCTTCACTGCAACATCTAAGTTTGTGTGTTTTACAATAACTGGATACTGTAACCTAGCCAAGTTTCATCATAAAATTAACCATTACTCTCACTGATCAGCAAAACAGGATGACTATAATCTTGAAGATTCTCTAGACAATTAAATGACACATAGAAAGAAAAGGTACAAATAGTTTTCACTTCTATCCTTATCCCTCAAAATTATGTTTATCAATAGTGAACGCACAGAATGACACCAGTACACTACTCAGTCTATATATGTCTCATGACATGGCTAACATTTAACATATATGGGAAAGGAAGAGTGGAGGGTTCAGGACCCAGAAGTCCTTTGCAGAAAAGGTTACATTTTCAAATTTACCTGCATTACTGCTGTAGTCTGAGTAATGACTCCCACCTCAGAGATACTTGTGTCTTCATCTCAAAAACCTCTAAATATGTTATTTTCCTGGTATATCATTATCCAGGTTCTCCAGAGAAACAGAACCAAAGTTATAATGAGAGAGACCCAGACAGACACAGACACAGAGACAGAGACAGAGACAGACACAGAGATAGAGATATAGAGATAGATTTATTAGCAGGCACCAGTTTATGTAATTTGGGAGACAGAAGCTCTACCATCTGCCATCAGCAAGCTGAAGGCCCAGGGAAGCCAGTGGCAAAATTTACTTTGAGTCTAAAGGCTGAGAGCTCAGGGAGCCAAAGGTGGAAATTCCACTGGAGGGCAGGATACGATGAAATGTTCCTGCTCAAGTGATGAGAGAGAAAGAACAAAAAAGGGAACAAATTTTTCTTTTTTACAACTTTATTTTGTTCACACTTTTACCATATTTGATGGTGTCTTCTACAACAGGGAGGGCAGTCCATTTCAATGAGTCCCAAGTCTCCAATGCTAATCTCACTTGGAAACATCTTCACAGGTACACACAGGAACAACCTTTAACCTGGGCAGCCCCTGGCCAAGTCAAGTAGACACATAAAATTAACCATCACATATAGCAAATGATTATTTTCAAAACGTGGAACAAGTTGAGGGCTTGGAAATGGGAAAATTATCCTGAAATATCTAGCTGAGCCCTATGTGATCACAATTCATTATAAGACAGACACAAACTAGAGCCATAGAGAAGATGACATCACTACCAAAGCAGAAACTGGAGCAATACCCTGAAGAGATGAAAGGAGAGGCCACAAGCCAAGGAATACAGCTTGCATCTGGAAGCTTGCAAAGGCATGGAAACACATTTTCCCTTAGAATTCCTGAAAGGAAGGCCAGCAAGATAGCTCAGCAGACTAAACACCTGCTTAAGCAAGTGCTGGGTCGATCCCCGGTACTGCATGCCACACCAGCTTCACACCAGGCACATGGAACCAGGCACCAAGATCAGGTATGGTGGCACATACCTGTAATCCCAGTGCTGGGGAGGCTAAAAGCAGGAAGATCATTACAAGTCCAAGCTGCATAGTGAGCCCTATACCCAACACATACATTTAAAAAAAAAAAAAAAAAAGAGAAAAGAAAAGAATTCCTAAAAGGATGCTGTTCTCCCCACACCTTGGAGGATTTTCACCCAGTGAAACCCATGTTTAGATAAACAATGAATTGACTACAGAAAAGGTGGAAATTTTGTACTGAATTTCACTGAAATCCTTGTACCACTGTTGAATGAGATTTTAAAATGCACATGGCCGGGGAGACAGCTCAGTAAAATAAGGGCCTACCTGGCAAGTGCAGGGTCCTGAATTCATTCCCTGGTACCACAAAAATAAAATAAAATGCGTACTATGGTCTTACACAAGCACTACATGCTGTGTTGACAAGCCAGTGGGCTTGTAAGTTATTTCTCCTACGGCACCTATTAAACCATTCACTAAAGAAGCTTAGAATCGTATCTTCAAATTATCTTATCACTCAGGAGTAAATCAATGTTTTAAAAATAGCCTCACACATTAGTTCACAAGGAGGACCCAAATTCTTATGAACTTGCTGATCACACGGGTCTGCTACCTGCCCACCCCACAGCCCCGCTGGCCATGTACAACACAGAAGGCGGTTTGTGCAGGGACTTGACTGCCTGCAAAAGGAGAAGCAGGATACTGAGGAGTGCCCAGGGCAGCTGGCCAGCCTGCACCTCACTTCAACATAACCCTGTTTATCATTCACACTGAGTGTCAGCCATCCAGCATGGTGGTGGCTATAGATCTCTGACAATCAGAGATCGTATTATATCAGATCATGATTATATCAAGGCACTCTGAAAAGAAAGAAGTAAGCCAAGAGCCCTTGTCTCCCTGGATATACCCACAGAGTTTCTCTATTAGTTGGTGCTATGATAAAAATGTTTCTTCACCTCACCACACAATTCCTGTTTTAAAAAGGTTTTTGTGTGGGGGGGGGGTGGATATTCTGGAAATCAAACTCAGGACCATCTGCTTGCCAGGCGGGCACTGTACCACTGAGCTATATCCCTGGCCCCTGAGTTTTGAAACTGTAGCACCCTCCCAGACAGCTGTGGGCTACCATGGGGAAGGGATTAGGTTATAAGGTTATAGGCTTTGATACCCATAAAAAGGAGAGCCTCGCACTACAGTGTGAGGACCCAGGGGAAGCGTGTCCTCATCAGAACCCAGACACCTGCATCTGCTGCTCCTTGGTCTTGCTCTTCCTGGCCTCCAGAACTGTGACAGATGAATTTCTGTTGTGTATAAGCTACTCGGTTTGTGACATTTTGTCATAGCAGTCCAAACAGATGACACAGGAAGGTTGCATTTCCTAATGTCCCAATCTCAGCCTCTGCTCATTTCTTCCACCATCAAATGGAAGACAGAATACCTATTCTTCTAGGCCTTTTCTCCCTTACACCCCCCAGATTTATCTGTAACCTTTAACCCCTTTGGATTTTCCCCAGCGTCCTTCCTGTCTGTGTCAGTTAATTAATGAATGGTCAACTTGAGTGGCCATGCCCTGCTGCTCTGAGTCAGCATGGCTGCCAGAATGACGTAAAAGGAGAACTGAAGGGAAGGATTTGATTGCTGTTCTCTCTCAGAGAAGCTTCGGCTGTTCTTCTCAGCTGAGCTGTGGTCTTCACCTTCTCCTCTGACAGCTGTTGTTCACTGTTGCTGTCCTCACCTCTGGCTTTCACCTTCCCTTAGAGGTTTCCTCAGTCTCTGGATACAGTCTTGCATGGGACATTGCTTTGGGCTCCAGGCCTTTACTTGGCTGGATTCCTTGGCTCTCTAGTGCAGGGACAGCTCTCTGGCACTCTTGTACATTTAACTGTTTTTCTTTGTAAAATTATTTATCTCTCCTTCATTTTTAATCAGAATTGTAGTGAGGTGTTTTCTCCAAAACTTTAAATATTTTACTCTGTGAACATTATAAATTTGCATGTCCTGCATTAAATCTGTTGTCTTGCAAACACTAACTAATACCATGTGCTAGGGCACAGTTTCCAATTTCAGTGATTATGTGAAAAATGTTGACAGCTTGTTAAACATACAGTCTATGTTTTTCACCCCAAGATTCTCATCAACTATAAGAAGGGCTTAGGAATCTGCATTTTCAATAAAGTCTTTCCTACCAGAATCGTCATGACTAGAAATATATTTATGTGATTTTAATCTATGTTCTCAGCTTCAGTTTCTATTAGGATGGGAACAAATTCTGTATCTCTTGGTTCACTTTGTTAGAGCCCTAAATCTGCATTACGCACTAGTTGTTTCCAGAAGTGCACACCTGTAATCCCAGAACTCGTGAGGCTGAGACGAGAGGATCAAGTTCAAGCCTGACAGCAAGTCTGAGTCCCACCTTAGCAACTTAGCAAAAGCCTCTCCAGATCAAAAAAGGACACGGACACAGGTCAGTGGCAAAGCGCTCCTGGGTTCCATCCCTAGTACTCAGAACAAAAAGAAACAAACAAATAAAACACAATTGTTCACTCCTTTTGCTCCAGTTTTGAAAACTAACAAATTAATAGGTAATTTTTTGAAACAAACCCATTGTCTTCCTTCCTTTTCCTACCCCTGTCTGCCTTAACTTTGCTAATCACCATTTCTCTAACTAGGTGCACTAAAAAACTTCAAAAACCTTCAGTTGTCACCACGTGTTTATTGACACAAGGGATTGTTCCTAACTGCTCTCTCTCTCTCTGTTCATCAACCTGCTGCAATTCCCTTGGCTTACCACTCTTGCCCAAGTGCTAACTAGTTTTTACTGGCCTTTACTCTCTGGCCAACCCAATGTGCTGCTGCTAGATTTATCTTCCCGAGGAAAAATTCAGATTCTAGAAGATGTCCATGACTGTTTTACGTAATGTTTTACGTCAAATTTAATTCAAACACCTTCACTTGTCATCAGTGTCCTCCTCTCAAGGTTCTCGCCTGTTTTTCACAGGATCATCCCGCCCACCTTTCCAAATATCCCAGGGTGCTGCTAACTACAGTGTGCCAACTATGTTTTCCTCTGTTTTGTAGCCTGTGAATTTTTTTAATTTATGCATTTGGTACAGGGTCTCACTATGCAGCTTGGACTCACAGTGATCCTCCTGTCTGTGCCTCCCCAGAGCTGGAATTATGGGCGTGCACCACCAAGCCTGCCCTTGGTGGCCTGCTCAGGCAGGCCCAAGGAGGGGCTGGTATGGCATGTGGTACTGGAGATTGAACCCAGGTCCTTGCACATGTGGAATTTTGTGTTCCCAAAAGTTTAAAATGTTATATTGTCAAATTGGTCAAATTTTGATTTCTGTATTTTGATTTAGGATGTCTTTGCTTGTTTGCTTAAGGATTTTGTGGGTCATTTGGGGTACATGTCTTGTTTTATATTATTCTAGTACATGTCTTTTCTTAGACTGTAAGCTCTTTAATAGCAATTATTATGTTATCTTCTTCGCAGATGTAATGAACATATTAATGAGCACCTAGTATGAACTATTATTTGCAGCACCTTAAAGACTTTCATCCTTATGAGACAGATACCATTAGAAACCTTACACAGTTGTAAAAGTGAAGTGACTCATTCATAGATATACAACTGATGATGGAACAAGATAACACAACTGATAATTCTTGCGGAGTCAGGATTAAAATCTAGGCCGTCTGACTCCAGAAAAGTGGCTCATGTGTAGAAGAATGATGAACATGTGACAAGTACACGTAGAATGAATACAGTTTAATTATACAGAAAAACTGCCTTGCTATATCTAAATTGCACACATTTTTGAGAGTTTAAAAAAATTTTTTGTACTGTTAGTGAATGAACCTAGGGCTTTACAGTGCTAGACAATGACTCTAATACTTTCTTAGGAAACCACACGGGGGATCAAGGCATCACAGGAGTCAGGTGTGGTGGTAGATACTTGTAATCCCAGCACACAGGAGGCTGAGTCAGGAGCAGTAAGGTAAGAAGTTCAAAGTCAGCCTGGGCTACACAGTGAGTTCAAGATCACTTTGAGCTAGACCCTGTCTCAAAAAACCAAAAACCAAACCAAAACAAAAAGACACAGAGAATGACTGGGTAACCTAATGGGGGATATGAAGGAACCTGAACTAAGTTCTGAGTTAGAAAGATTCTGGGGGTGTTCTTGCATCTGGCTGGCAGAGAGGAAGTCTCAGATGATGAATTGGAGAGAACACGGGGTGGGGGTGGTATTCAAAGCAATGGGCAGGTTTTCACATCATTTTGGTAATATTGTGTCACAATTTCTTTGGCAACTGACAGCAGGGATTTAAATCAGCTATTTCCTCCTCAGAATTCCTCTCCAAAGAATAATAATGGCCTTTGCAACTCTGAAAGAAATGTAGCCCCTTCTCAGATACAATCTTATCTGGAAAATTGCCATGGTGTTTGTCACAGCTGTCACTGCGCTGGGCCCAGTACAGGTGTGCTGAGTGGAGATCTGCAGGGTTCCTGAGCCCCCAGATGAAAAAACGCTGTGCACTGGGGACAGAGTCCACCCCGAGCTGGTTCAGCACAAGAGCCACTCGCAGAGCCCTGAAGACGTGACTCAGGCTGGAGACTCACGGAGACACTGTGGTGACACCCAGGGAAGAGCACAAGAAAGAGAGTACTTCTGATTTCCTTGGCTTTCATGGAAGGGTAAAGCAGGAGCCGAAGATCTCCAGGTGTGGGCAGTGGTGCCGGGTGCGTGGCTCAGAGTTCCCTTTGGTTTGTTTCTACTGAGTTCTGAGCTGCTCTGGCCTCTGTTTCCCAGGCAGAAGATGTTAAAACTGAGACTCTTAACTCCTCAATGATGCATTAGTTCAGAGACTGGGTACAGAAATGTGAGGTGACAACCAGGGCCCTGCATTTCACAGGCAGTAAGACTTGAGGTACCCAAAGCAGGGCCACTGGGATGTTCTGGAGGGAATGCCCCTGGACATCTAACATTATGTTTCTTGACTTAAAAAAAAAAAAAAAAATCAGATCAGATTCCTGTTTATTTGAAAATGTTTGTTTTTAATCCATAGTTGTCTTGACAAAGAAGCAGACATAAAAGTTTTTAGTCATTACACTAGGGAAGAGAAGTTGCTCAGAAATTACATTGTCCTTGAAATGAATTTATTGCACTTTGTGAGTGGATTATCCTCCCAAAGCCTCTGACTCGCCTTGATTCCAAACAAGACCAGACATCGCTGTTGCACATGGCAGAGCTTTCTAAGCTAGAGACCTGGGAACTGGGTAAAACTTACAGCAGGCAGAGAGCAGGCTGGCTAGAGGGCTCACAGGTACCATTCCTACCTGCACCTCATCGCAGGCCCAGAGGATCTCTCCTTCACTCCCAAGCGCTGCCGGCACTACGGTACGCTCCTGAGTTTTACCATAGTTTTAGTTTTGTTGGGATGGAGGGGATCAGCCCAGGCTGGAGGGGAGAGAACCCAGGTACCAGCATCACCATGGCAACCATCCTGTCATTTTCATCAATTCTTTCACTTCTTCACATTAGCTTACCTAAATCTCCCCTCTGTGTTATGCTTTTATTTGGAGAGGAGAAGCTATGTTTATATTCCCACTGCCATTACTGACCTGGAATAAATATTCAACAAGATTTTGTGAATTACATGAATGATTAAGTTGTGATCATCATCTCTTATTTCTCATCCTTTTTCTTTCTTTTGTGTTCACAAAGTAGGGTCTGGGATACAGCTGAAGGACACAAGCACCTGCCTGGCAAGCACAAGGCCCTGGGTTCAATTCCCAGTACCAAAAATAGTCACCTAAGATAAACAGAAGTGAACACAATGGCTGAAATAGGGACATTTTAACTGGTATTTATTTTGTAACTTGATATTATGTTAGGTGTTTCCTAACACATTTTTTATAACTCATTTATTAACTACACTGTTCCATGAAGGCCTGTGACATAATTTTCTTTTTGGTTGCAAATAAACCACAGCAAGAGTAAGACTGTCCATACCACCCAAGTGTCTAGTCAAGCATTCTAGTTACAAATGTCCCTAGAGAATTATTGTTGATAAATTATAGCATAACACAAAATGCAAGGTTAAAAATCACTATCAATGTTAAAGAAAAATTGATACATTTAACTTTTGTGTTGTATTTATCTAGTATACATGATTTTTATTTTTTCTTCTTTCTTATTTATAATAATAATACCTAGCCTTGTTTTATTTCTCTTAAAAAAGTTCATTTTGAACACATAATTATGATGCATCATCACTCTTTTTACTTATGTATATCATCACCTGTAATATACCATAAGATCATCTCAATTGTCTAATTATGTCCATGCACATATAAAAATGCTTCCGTATTAATTTAAAATCATATTTAAGTATTGCCTTTTATATGAAGACATACAGTAGCAGACAATGTGGCAGCATTCTAAAGCCAAGGAAATTCCATCAATATCTTAATTGAGATGTGAAGGCATATATGTACTTACATAAAAACATAGTAAAGTTTTTCTCTTCAATTTTAAGCTTAACCTGATTAAACTGGCTATAGAATAATAGCTGTCTTATAATCATATTCTACTGTTCAAACTAAAATGAAGTATACCTTCCTTTATTAAAAGTCTGCAGAACTGATTAGATGACAATGTGATTTCCATTACAAGTGCTCTTTCTGCCATCTAGTGGAAAAATGAAATCTATGAGGATTTATCATTTACATTTTCAAATTCTATTGTCTCCTAAAATATTTAGCGAAGGGTTAGGTTATTTAAAGTCTCAAGAAAAGAAAGCAGAATAGTAATCTCTCTCCTCAGTTCTGCTTTATTCTGCACATAGACCAAAAGCGGGGACTCCCAACATTCCTCATGTTGTCAGTATGATGATATACAGAAAATGTAAAGGACACTCTGGCTTTCTATAAAAATCACCCAAGCCATCAACTCTGAAGCAATACATTAGCACCCACTGTTTTACATAATTGAATTTTCCTTTGTTATCAAAGAAGAGGATAACCTCGAGCCATCGCCTTCTCTGTTCCCTCCAGAGCTGGAACCGTTTGCCCTGGCAGGTGAGCAGTTCCCCTGGAGGGTGAGGCCGGAGGTGACCTGCTGGGCTCCTTTTAGATCCGTGGCTTCAGCTCCCAAAACCGCATCTCGCACTAAGGCACGCATTGGGCCCTCACGCCAGGACCCATCCAGGTGTGGTGTGTGTGTCTGTGTACCGCAACAGAAAGTTTCACAATGTAATAACCTACAGGAGTGAACATTTTGATATGGTTGTTCTGTTCAACCTGAGTCGTTTTTACTTCTTTGGTATTAACAACATTTTAAACTGACTTCATGACGCATGTCTCAAGCTTGAAAACTAGTGATAAGCAGTTCTGAAAAGCCCTATGTGCTCATCTCTCCTGCTTGAAAAATATATGAGTTTGAAATTATAACAGAAGAAAAGGCAAGACAAAAGCTATATGACAGAGAATGGTTAATGAATGCAAAGAGTTTGAGATCTCAGGGAAGGGCGTTTTACCTGAGGGGTGATTGCTGTTACTACTGGCTCCATCCTCTCTCAGAATAGAGGCTTCGAGGCATCTCGGTAAGCACCATCGGGCTCAAACCAGCCACCTGGATCTGCAGCCTCTGCTCCCAAGTCTCTGCGCTCCGCTTCCTGCCATCGCCTTTGGCCCCTGCTACTCCCCCCGGGACACCCCGGCAGATGCCGCCTTGCCCTCCTTCACTGCCCCTCTTTCTCACAGGTCAGGGGATGCTCTTCAGGGGCTCTTCCAGCACAAAAATAACGCACGAGCCCATTCCCGTGGCATTTAAGACCTTCCTTGCCTAGCACCTTGTTGTCATTAACTATTTAAAATTAGACGATCTCTCTCTCCCCATTAGACCATCTATGTTTTTGTCATTTCCAGTTACTACACTTGCCCCAGAACTTGCTTCGTATTTATGGAAGGCACTGAACAGGACTCCTTTTCTGACTTTCCGCTATCTCAGTAGTGCTGAGTGCCCTACATTCCAGGTGCTGCTGTATGACCCATTCCCCAAACTGCTTATTAAAAATTGACTAAACTTGATTTTTTTTTTTAAAAAAAAAAAGGATACGCACTTGCTTTGCCCTCTGGTTGTTTGTCCTGTTTTCTGCTTCACCCTAGCTCAAATGCCATTCCCATGCAGGCAACTCCCGAGGTCCCAGGGGGGCGAGCTCCTCAGGGAGGGCACCAGCTGCGCTTCCGGCTCCACTCCTGTCACCCTGCCTCGTTTGCAAGCTTCCCTGAGCACATCAGCCTCACCTACCTGTGAGTGCCCTGACAATAGGGAGGACGCCTTGCACACCTTTCTAGCCGCTGGCATATTCCAGGTGTGGGATATATGTTCATTTACTTAAAACCATTTGTGATACAACTTTTTCAACAGTAAAACCGGAGCCTACTAACAATCATTTCTAATATAGATCAGCCAAGCTTTGATGGGCTCTTTCGGAATTTATGCATAAATTTCAGAACTGGGATTGAACGAAGCTTTCTGGTGTGGGCCACCAGTCCACCCTATTAATGCTTCTTCTCATCATCAACTGAGCCCTGCATGCTACTGGAGATGTCAAGAAGTACAAAAGCTCATGCAGCAAAGGCCCTTTTGATGGCCCTTCTTCACGCCCCCGTAATGAGCTGTACTTCCTCCTCCTCTTCCTCTTCCTCCTCCTCCTTCTCCTGTGTCTGTCTCTATGAGCCACTTAGGGGCAGAGAGTCCTTTTACTCACATGTACACTAAGCAATTAACAGGCATGCTGTCTGCATATAGTAGATGCTCAATAAATACTTGAATAAAGAAGCATAAGGTATATAGAACTGGAAAGAATAAAAAGGAAGGTTAGATATTGTGTCAGGAGCTTCTACTCCATTTAGGGAAACAATTACCTAACCATTCTGATACAATGTTCTGTACTTTATAGATATCAAATACATTCTTATTGAATTAATGAAATGAGAGCTAATTTCTATTTCCAGCAAAAAGGACAAGCATTTTTAAAGAAAAACGAGGTATTTGCTCCTAGGGGAATATAGTCAAGGGTAAAGCAATAAAAATGCTCACAAGTACAGCATTCACTGGGTTGTTTCCCACCAAGTGTCTTAGACACAACACCCTCTAAGGTGGTGTGGTTGGAAAAGGCTTCCCAAAAGAGGGAGTTCTTTGGAAAGAATTTGGACAAGTCTGAGATTTTACCCTACCTGGAAGCTGAAAAGTTCATCTCCCAGTTTCATAGATGCCCGCAGAGAAAGTGAGGCACCTGGGGCAGAGACAACGGACATTACCGCACAACTGGCACCTGGAGCTACTTACTCACATTTTTCTCTTTGTCTTCCTAGTGCCACAAAGGTGACCAATAGCCCCGACATTCTCCGCATCACTTGAGTTTCTATCCTAGCACAGGGTCCCCTGAGTTCTCTAAAGAGGCCTGCTAGGAAAACTGTCCAATTTTTGTCATTGTCTTGGTTAGAAGACACATCTGCCCTGTACTGCGGTGGGAGACACTAGCGCTAAGTTTCAAGACTACTTGCTACAAACGCATCGATAGAAGGGCAGCCCACAATAAAAGCTGGCTTTGAGAGACCGATAGGAACTTGCCCTCTGCAGCTTTCATTTGCTTCTTCAAAGTTGAGTGTGATTTTTTTCAAGGGAGGGAGGGAGGGAGAGAGAGAGAGAGATTTCAAAGAAAAATTTCACATGTGAATACTAATTTCATGTAAAACTGGAATATTAATACTTAGTTCTCAAGGTTGCTTATAAAAATTAAGTAATGTTTGCATGACATCTAACCTAGTGGGATATGTAGCAGGCGCTACACTGTTAGTTCTCTCTATATATAGAATGTGATGTTGTACACTAGATACCAAGAAAATGATGATACACGAGGCACTGGATTTATAAATTTAATTGAGCAACTGCTATGCATCAGGCATTAAGTCAGATGCCAAGAACTGCCCTTCTGAAACTTATGATTTGCTCGCTCTTTCTTTCTTTCTTTCTTTCTTTCTTTCTTTCTTTCTTTCTTTCTTTTTTTTGTACTTGGAATTGAACTCAGGACCTTGCCAAGCAGGCACTTGCGCCACTGAGCTATATTCCAGCCATGATTTGCTTTATCGGGAACACAGAAGACAGTGAACTATCTTCAGTACATTAGGTTAAATTTGTAGAGGGTCCACTATTGATGTTTTGTAGCAATTCTATGTGACTAGGCAGCTATGTGATCAGAGCTCTCAATGAGCACAGATTTAATTGATAGCATAAACCAGCTGTCTCAGTTACTCTTCTGTCACTGCTAGGACAACTACCCAACACTCAAACTTAGGGAAGGAAAGGTGAATTATTTAGCTTACAGTCAGTGGAGGCTTTAGTCCATGCTCGGCTGGCTCCAAGGCAGAGCAGCACATGGCAGACAGCAACCCTTCACGGCAGTGGCAAAGAGCAAGAGAGCAAAGGGAGTGGCAGCAGCTCCGGCAGCCCACTAGCCTCTCTCCCCTCCTTACACCATAAGAGTACCTGCCCCAGGGCAGGTGCAGCATCCACACCCACAATAATCACAAACTCTAGAAGCTGCCCCATGACTGCATGAGGCTTTGGGGGGACATCTATACACAAACCATAACACTAGTCAACAATTTGTTTACCAGATCATACTGAAAAAAGCTTATCAATAGTAGCAGCAGATTTTATGTATTACCACCACTTTATGATTGTTTAATTTTTCCACTTGCTAAGTATTTGTTAAGTATTTACTCTAAGTGCTGTGATTTTGAGGATCAAAAGCAGAAATTCCCTCTAGAGCGAGTTTGTCCTAGAAGACGAGGAGTTGATTTTCCTGTCAGCATCACAGAGAGATCCAGAGTTAAGTGTGAAAATCTCAGAGATCCTGGGAACAGGGCTTTCGATTTAAAGATGACTAGCGCATTGACTTATTGGACAATCCTAAAAACTCCAACTTGACTAAGGAAAGACATTTCTTTAATCCATGAAAAGGGTACATAAGTATTTGCCTTATTAAAAGGCTTACAGACCAATGCCTGAAATATA
>NW_004524589.1:25921848-25927554 GCF_000260255.1 Octodon degus | reverse complement strand
TATATAATAAAACAGGTTTTCTGAGCATATAGTTACAAAGATCATTCCTGCTTTGGTAGTGGGATTTGATGATTTAATCAGCATTAAATCAGACTCACCAAAGTAGTGTATAAGGGCCACTCCAGGTAACTTTTCTGGATGAAGTGTGGTTATCACATTTTGCTCCTACCTCGTTTCCAGCAGAGTACACCGTTCAGAATCTGCCTCACAGGCTGGACTGAGTCACATGCACATGGTTAATCAGGAAGAGAAGCAAATTACATTTGAAATGGGGGAGAGACAGCATATGTAGGCAAAGCCAAAGGGAGGAGCGCCCCATCTCCAGTTTCTGTTATTCATGGATCAGGAGATGGAACTCAGCTGATATAAAATAAATGGCCTTGTACTGGGAGGCTTAAAGGAGAAGTCCTGCTGTCAAGTGATGCCAGGAGCCTAAAATCACTCCACATGCACCAACCTCACCCCCTTTTCTATCTGCGTGCACTGCCCCACTGGCTGTACTTTTTCAAGTTAAATGGTGTCTAGGGTTTGCTTTTCCCCAGAGAAAGGAAATAAGTTATTTGGAAATATCTTAGTATGGATTTCTTTGGTTGGATCTGTATTTGTGGGAAAACAAGAAAGCATGACACAAAATGCTCCAAGTGACAAAAAAGTAAGGCTTGTAAAATCCCAGGTAAGACTGTACCTTCTCTTTTTCAAAAAGTTCTGCTTCTCCAGAGCTCTGCAGTTAATCAGACTTAACCAGTATAACCCCAGAGATTTCCAAGCCTTCCCACATTGCTGAAAGGGACAGGACAGGGGATGTAATGCTCCAGCACGACTGTCTTCATATTAAGCAGCTAGAGGTTGAGTTGACACAAGCCATCTTCAGTGCAGGGTTTCCCACGGTCAGCATGCAATAGCAGGTCATGTAAGACTGGCTCAGCAGAGTTCCATTTCTGTGAAATTAGAGCATGTTTGTGTCTATTTCACACAAAACACTTGCCAACTTTCTGAACTTTGTTTTGATAAAGTCCTTTCCATGTGTATTAGAGGAAAGCAGAAACGGTGTTTATCCAAGACAAGTTAAACCTTACAGAGCCCTCTTCCCCTGGCTACGCCTCTCCTACAACTGTTGGATCAGAAGACTTCCAAGGAGGCTTTCACTTAGCCAGCTGTTTGCTTCTATTTTACATGGTTTTTGCTGTTCAGCAGGAACAGAGATCACTGTTATTCCCACTGGCTTTATCAGAAGCAACTGAGAACAATGAGCTCTTTTAATGTTGAAGGTGGAGATTTAAAATTTATTCATAATCTTTACTTTTTCTCCCAACACATTCTCATCCCCATGGGCTCTTTTCCCTAATTAGTTATGCAAGCCTTGACATTAAGATTTAGGTACATATTCATCTTTCATTATTACAGTATTTCTTTTTCCTTATGCACAGTATATGCTTGTATTTAAATAAATTTTAAGTTTCCAAATGTATGTATATAAAAGTTTCTGAAAACAGAGATACTTTCACTGATGAAAAAAGAAGTGCATTTTGAATCTATATCACTCAAAATCATTCAGCCAGTCCTGGAATTAAGTTGCCAGGTAAGTCTAATCCATAAGAGAGCTTCACATTTGTTTAGTTTCTGCTGCAGGCCAGGTGGTATGACGGACTGTACAGCTGTCATCTCCATTTAATCTTCAGAACATTGTAGGCTGTACATTGTCCTTATCCTATTAACAGACTTGATGACAGCATCCAGAATTCCAGTGACCCCAAAACCAGAGCTATCTACAAAATAGTGGGCCAAAGGAAATCCTGGAGACTAAGTGGTTTTCCATAATGTAGGATGGACACCAAAAAAGGTACACATGGGATGTGGCACATGAAATGCAATAAATGCCACTGTGATTCTCTTTAATATTCTTTTAACCCTTCTTATAGCAAAACTTGGCTGAGTTATTCTGCAGACTAACACTTATTCATTTGTTTTCTGAAGAAAAAGTGTATCTCTGAATCCATTTTTAAGGACAAAACCTAGCAAAGATATCACTCAATATGTAATGTTCCTTGTAAATATTCCATGGCTCTGACAAATGTAGTCATGTAAATCTCAATTTTCAAAATAGATGTTTTTAGTTTAAAATTTTTTTCTTAGCAGTGCAGAGGATGAAGCCCAGTTTCACGTATACTAAGCAGACACTCTGCCGCTGAGCTACACTCCCAATCCCTGAGATTCTGAAAAATGGAGCTTAAAGAAAAATGTTTAAAAATAATTCAGTTGTATATAAATGTGGGTTATGAATCCAACATAAAGATGTTCGAGGAAATGTTGACCTTGGGACACAGATGTGGAGATTCTAGGAGTTACAACAGAAGCAATGGGGTTGAGAGGAAGGTACTTCAAACACCTGTGTGCATGCTGCTGTACACATCATGCTGGTTTTATTTTTTGTTTTTTTAAATTCTTACTTTTTTTTTTTCTATTTTTTTATTGAGAAACAAATAGCAATGAGACAATTCCAGAATTGATTAATAGGACAGTTTCAATAATTAATACATTGTACATTGTTATCTTCTTAGTGGTTATCCATAGTACAAGATACAGACAAAGGGGGCCTGCCCTGTAGCTCAGTTCTTTCAGTGGCTGCTTCAACAAAGCAGTCAGGCTCAGGTTGCTGTGGTTCGATCCCCACAACTCAAGCCAGCCAAACCTGCCTACAGGATATCCTGTCCAAATACTATTAGTACAAATCTTTCTTATCATTGAATTAAGCCAAAGTAGCTGTATATCTATCCTAACTGTTCTGCATATACAGATACAAAATGGTCCTTCTTTTGTATCCCTTTTCTTTAGTCCTGTCAGAGATGGGTATTCCATTGGCATCTAAATACTGTAGGTGCATGAATTCAGCAAAACAATCCAACACAGTCCAGCAGTCCACAATAGTAGTGGGTTATCTGCAGAAGTTGTTGACTCTTAGAGCCTTTTACAGCTCAACATATTAATCATGTTGTTTTTAGACAGTAGGTGTAATGGAACACGCTAGTTAATCCCAGCACCAGAGAGGCCGAGGCAGGCAGATTGCCACTGGTTTAAGACCAGCCTGAATTACAGTGAGGCCCTGTCTCAAGAACAAAAGTAATACAAAAGTCAAAACCTACATCTCCTCGCAAGTCAACTTGCACCAATGCCCTTGTTTTTCCTAGAGGTTCATCAGATATGTCTTGACTAACAAATACTGACTAAAATTAGAAAAACTAGAAATCCTGTTTCTTCCCAGAGCTGTCATCCTTCATTTTCCTCTTGCTAATAAACAGTGAGACACTGAATGGGTGGTAGCTTAGAGTGCTTGGAAGAACTGGCTATTTAGATTGCATCAGTTGTAAAATGTCTTCATAAAACTTGCCTTAGTTAATTTGGATATTCCAGTATATAGCAGTCAGCAAATCCACATGTAAGCCCCACGTGTTACAATAAAAAGACCATTTGTTAGTAGGGGAATAGGCAGAAACACCCTTAAAATATTTAACAGGTGCAAAGGTTTCCAGCATTACCTCTGCAAGTGTAGTTACCAGAACCACCTTCTTAAAGGCTTTTGATGTAACTTTCTAAATGTACAGCTGGCCATTTATTGCTCAGTTGTGAGAGGTGATAATGGGGACTGCTTTCACATGCCTGCACTTGCACCAGACTGCTGGTGACCCACAAGACACCTCAGTATTCTGACGGACATGCCATTTGTTCAAATTTCTTCAGGATGCCTTTTAGGGTTCTGAGGTACACCATCTTCTCCCCCCCCCCCCCCCCCCAACAAATACTCTAGCTTGGTTTACATGAGCACAACACTGGGTTTCATAAAAATGGGAGGCTATTTTTTGTTATAACCAATTTCCTAAGTATTACACTTTTGAGAAATGAGTGGTTTAAACCCTTTCTTCACCATACTGTAGATCTACTCGGGTGTTACCAAAAAATGCACTAGAACACCATGACCACTGCTAGTCCTCCTGATGAGTGGGGGAACCGCGGGAAAGATAGGTACCTACCGGGAGTCTTTTGTCTTACCAACGTCTACTTTCTGAGCCTCAATTACCACTCTGGGCCTATGATCCCCAATATTCTTTCTCTTCTCCCTGTTTGCCTTTTCATCCCACGAGATGCTGATGAATACTCAGAGCATTAAGGTGTGAGAGCTCAAGTCAGCTCATCTGGGTTCAAATCCTGCCTCTACCACTTCAAAACTTATTATTTGTACCTCGGTTTCATTAATGCCATGGGGCTGAGGCTACCTCTTCATGCATGTAGATAACAGCTCTTAGAGGCCCGGTCTGTCCAATCACCCAATGTGTGGTCAGAATGTTCTGGGTAGGCACTTCTCAAGATTCTCAAGATACTAAGGAATAAAACCAAGAAAACTCCTTGCCTTTCTTGGCTTTCTCAGGCACAGGTAGATAGGAAATAAATATAATCATTAAGTAACGTATATACAGTACTAACTGCTATAGGATAAGAAAACAGGTGGATAAGGGAAGGGAGCTTGGAGACTTGGTAAGAATTAGACTTTAACATATGCTAAAAATGTATTTCTAAAATAAAAATCACTTTCCCAAGAAAAACAAAATCTTAGAAACTCAGTCATTTCTATTTTGAAATCCTGCAACCTAGCATTAAGTGCCATGTGGTTTTGGTAGGGTCTTTGGGATCTACCAGGATTTAAGCACTTTCACCCGGGTCAAGGTTTTAGCATCCTAAACGGTCTCTGTTCCCAGTCTTACCTACCCACTACTGGGTGTAAGTACAAAAGAACTTAAGGCAGGGAGGTGAACAGGCACTGCATTTGCTAATCAAAATTCAGGAAAGCATTCCTCATAATAGCCAAAAGGTAAAAACAACTCAATTATATATGCTAGGTGAGTAAACAAAATGTGGTAATATACAACCAATGGACATCATTCATCCTTAAAAAGGAAGATAATTCTGATTGTTACAACAGTGATGAGTCCTAAAGACCTTGTGCTTGTAAAATAAGACACACCAGATACTATATGATGCAATCTATATGAGGTACCTGGGAAAATCAAATTGATAAAAAGTAGAAAAATATTTGCAGATGCTGGAAGCAGCAATAGAGAATTACTGCTTAATAGGTATAGTTTTAGTTTGGGATGAGAAAGTTCTAGAGGTACAGAGTGGTAGGGATTGTAAAAAGATGAATATTAAGTTGTAAAGGACATAATGTCTTTAAATTGTCTCCAATCACACACCGTAAGTATATTAATATTTATAGACTACCCACAACTGAATTTACAGAACATGTAAATCAAAAGTACATGCCAATATCATCAAAACAGCTTTATTTTTGTCACCAACACACATATGATGCTGTGATTTTGTTTGTCTCAAATATTACATAAGTGTCCATTAAAAATATAAGTTTACATTCAACAAATGTCATACATTAAAGTCCTCTGTAAACATCATCTTTTTTCAGTATATCTTCCTACTTTGTTTCATACATAAATAACTTAATCTACAAAACCATAAATAAAATCATCAACTCTTAAGGCCCAGAAATACACACAACATTTGGAGCATGAGGTAAGGGTTTTGATTGTATACATTAACAGGCAGCATTCACTGTGTTTATTATCAGTCAAATGCGTCTCACAAGCTCTGTCTTACTGCTTCTGCCAAAACCAATTTTCATTTTAACTGGAAAAGAAGCCA
>NW_004524589.1:25917439-25921161 GCF_000260255.1 Octodon degus | reverse complement strand
CTTTATAGGATATAAAACTTAGAAACAATTCTTAATATTCCTATTAGATTTAAATGGTTTAAACTAAAAATAAGACTATATTAAGCACTATCAGTACTTGTAAAATTTTAAAGTTTCTAGACGTTTTATTTTTTACTCAATACAAAAATGATTAGCTGACATTACTAATTGCCCAAAACTTTTAAAAAACTAAGCATTCTTTGTTAAAGAACAGATTATAAGAAATATTCTCTATGTCCTTGTTTTAAAAGCAAGATTCTGAAGTACATAACAAATCTAAATCAAAATTCACAAATCGTGGTTGAAGTCCTGTCAACTTTCAGCCTACTACAACATAAATCCACACTTGTTATGCATAAACAATTCAAAATTAAAGTTTATAATGGAAATGTCAAAAAGTCATAACTATCGCACATCCCTGCTGATGGCTCCACTGTTCTTCAACCAGGCACAGCAGATGTGCACAGCTGCCAGACAGCCTGCTTAGAAAATTAAAGCTATCGGAGCTATAAATAAGGAACATGTAACTATGAATACAGCAATACCAAAGCATTAGGGACATTTAAAAAAATGAGCAAGATGTGATATAAACACATCTCATAGTTCTCTTTGTAAGCCACTTTTCACTGACTTACAAAGTTACGGTTTTATAATTCTTTTTAAAAGGAAAATTTTTCTACACTGCTGCATGCAGTAATTTTACTGTACATTCTTGACTACAATGCAATATTAAAATCCTCTTGCACAGCTTGGCATATCAAGAGTTTTCCAGAGTCAGCTTGTTGTATTTTCAGCAGCCTAGAACACAAAACCAAGACTCATTATTTAAAAAAACAAAACAAAACTACAGAAAAAGGAAGATAAATTTAGCCAGTACTATACTCTATTTAACAAAGAATTATTCCCCCATATAACTGGGCTACTTTTATCAGGACTAATACAGTGGTCTTCATTTTTGTTGTAAATCAGGGCTACCTTGTGAATTGGTAATATTGTGATCTTACTGCTAGGACAAGGTAGAAAACAGTTGTATCATCTTAAACATAGTTAAGAAAACATGTAGAAGTGTATATCCACTACAAAATTAAAACATGATACAACTTGGTCCCAGAGCCTTCATTAGTTTTTTTCCCATGTTTTATTATAGTGCACAAAGGGAACTAAGGGTGAAAAAAAGACCTTCTACAAAATGGAGAAAACAAGAGCAAAATAGGATAATAAACATCTGGCCAACCTGTTTCACCTATACCACCAAATGCTACACTTTCCCAGATGGCTGTAAAGAAATTCCCAGACACCTTATCATTTGTCACTAAATGACTTGTAGATATTTCTAGAAAGACTTAAAAAAAATAAAAAAATGATTCACACAACTAAAAAGTAACTTGTTAATGCCATATAGACATGATGAGCTTAATTTAAAAAATTAGGTTTTTGGGGCCAGGGAGATAGCTCAGTAGAATAAGCACTTGCCTGGCAAGTATAAGGGACCTAGTTCAATCTCCAGTTCCACAAAAAAAAAAAAAAAAAATTAGGTTTTTAATGTATAATCACACCAATGATTCACAATACTATAACTCTGTGAAAGTGAAAGGTAAAATAATAGGATATTACTATTTTCTATAGTTAACTAAGGAGCAAAACAAAAAATGTCTCAGATCAACAGTTCCTTGCAACATTTTAAGACGTACCTCATTTATGTTTTACACATTCTAAAATAGAGACAAATACCAAAATAAACTCAATACTAACTAGTAATTTCAGATAAAGACAATAGAATGCAGCTGAAAATTTTCTAATTCTAATACCAAAAGAAATAAACACAAAATATGAGAAAAATTCATTGACAGCAGTGATATGAGAGTTAAGTATGGCCAGCAACATGCTGAGCCCACCAGCAGCAGCAAGGACAGGAGGATAGCAACTAATCCCAGGAGAATCAAGTTGACAGAGTACTATTTCACAGTTGTCTTGGTTACTCTTCTCTTGTTGCTGGGACAAAATACCCAACACCGAAAATGAAGGAAGGAACGGTTTACTTAGCTCAGTTAGTGGAGGTTTCAAGTCCATACTCGGCTGGCTCCATGGCAGAGCGCCACATGGCAGAAGGCAGCAGTTCATGATGGCAGAAAGCAGCAAAACAGGAAGAGCAAAAGGGCGGAGTAGTGGCAACAGAGGGCAAGCCTATCTCCCTTATCTTGCATCCAGGCTATCCATCCAGGTTGGCTGCAGCAGCACTCACACCCATAATCCCAGTGGACCATAAGTTAATCACAAACTCTAGAAGTCCACCCCATGACTGCATGAGGCTTTGGGGGGATAACTAGAGCAAACTATAACAAAAGTTCAGTGAAATTAAGTATATATTTTTTTATTTTTAAATTAGTATTTGACTATTCGGAATGGTGTTCCTCAAACATTACCATCAGTCATCTCTTGTGATTTTGAATGACTTTTTGGTTCTTTTTTTTTTACTTTTCTTATTTAAGCATTTTTAAATCGCAAGGAGGCATGATTTTTATAGAAACGAAACAGGTAACAAACTATCCTAAAGACAAGACAAAGCTCTAAGTAACATTTTTTCTTAGAAACCTTAGAGGATCTCCTTGCTCTTACATTTTAATGAGATGCTGGTGTGCTGCCTTAGATCATGGGAGAATGTGTTTTAGAGCATCTGTGTGTTCAGAGGTTGAGCTTCTATACAAATGCTAAACTGTTTCTGATATTATTACTGGGTCTGCCTCCCACCTTTCACTATGGTCTATAAAGCGAATATATAAGGCCAAAAAAGCTATGCCAAAGAGCGATTTCTGAATACCTTATCCTAACTCCCTAGGTTATACATTATCTAAGACAATGCTATGTAAAAAACACCTGCAAGTTCCTCTCCACAGATCTCAAAACTGTAGTACAATGCCAATTCTTTCAAACTTTGATATAATACAAAAGAAATTCATGTAGTTGTGGCAGATGTGTATTAAATAATCTTCTGCTAGAACTTCAGAAATACAATGATGTCTATATTTTTTATTGCTATTAAAGAGAGCTATGAGAAAATACTGAACCCAATGTCCCCAGGGCATAGACCAAGAAGTCTGTGTCTGATAACTATTTCACCCTTTCCCAAAAAGCTAGCTCACATTAGTTCTTAGATGCTATTGCAGGAAGAAGCTTTGTAGTTAAGCAAACAGCTCTGAAGTCACACAGTCCAGCTCCACCACACGGCCCTAAGTATGTGGGGGCAGTGACCCGAGCTTCGGTGCATGAAGCAGCAGTGTCGCAGCAGCACTGCAGTGTGTCCTGTGTGAGTAACAGAAATAATGCTACCGCGGCCTGTAGAACCTATGGCCTTTTAAAGAAAGCTCTCTTTATACATATAAGCTATTCTTATTACATTACTCACAGGTTTTTCTTTTCACTATGAAAGACTTATATTTGGGTTTAAAAGGTCAGATAATCTGGAAAATGGCCAAGTATTTGAAAAGACACCTACCAAAAGAGTTGGCCAAAACCCACATAAAGGCGTTTTTGCCTTTCACCTCAGTGGTGTTCACAATCGCGTATAAAACCAAACGAGGAACACATGCACATCCTAGAATGGCTAAAATTAAGAAGGCTCACAATAAATACTGATAAAGAACAGAGCAAAGGGCAACTGATATGGTGCTAGCAGAAGTTGTATTTAAAATACAACTGTTTGGGGGCCAGGGAGATGGCTCAGT
>NW_004524589.1:25855865-25917339 GCF_000260255.1 Octodon degus | reverse complement strand
TTTTTAGATTATTACCTATTCAAGTGGAAGTTACACCCAACCTACAATGCAGCAATTTTATTTCTAGGTAAACATCAGACATAAATGTACAGACACATGCCATCAGGAGATGGGTTACAAGGCTCAAGTACCATTTTTTGTAACAGGTCCACAAATGAAAATCTCTATTCTCAAAAGAAAGGATAAAAATTGTGATATATTTATTGAACGAAACCACTTCAGGAAAAAGGAATGCTTTACATTTGTATACAACATATAGACAATCTTAAATCAAAAAAATCTGCTAAAAAGATGGTTAAACAATTCCATTTATATGGAGTTCAAAATTTTAAGTATTAAAATTAAACTATAGTATTTTTAGATCCATGTCTATTTAAAGTTTTTTGGGGGTTCTTTGGGTGCAGGTTCTCACTACGCAGCTCAGACTCACAGCAATCCTCCTAATTTCTGCTGTCCAATGCTGGAATTACAGGCGTGTGCCACCATGCCTGGACTCTCTCTGGTCAGCATGCCCAGGGGTGGGGCTGGCACGGCATTTGGTGCCAGGGATCAAACTCTGGCCCCTGCACTTACCTAAGCAAGCGCTTAGTCCACTGAGCTATATTGTGGGCCCTGATCCATGTTTATTTACAAATCTGTGGAAATCTACTACAAAAGTCAAGATTAGTAGCTGCAGAGGAGGGCACTAAAGCAAGCTTTGTAAGGTGCTGGTAGTGACTGCTGAGTGCCTATTACATAACGAATCTTCACTTTTGAGTATGTCGTTTTTACTTCCCATGTTAGATTTAATAATCAAAAGGTATTTGAATCTTGAGAACTTGTTTGGCGGTCCTAGCAGGGGAGTGCAGCTACTTTTATACCCTTGACCAAGGAAATAGCCCTCCTCTATCGGGGGTGTCTGTCCCTTCAACCTAGTGCAGTTTTGGGAGGGAGTACACAGAGGGCTGAGGGAGGAAAGGAACAGCGCCGAGCCAGCCAGACCAGCCAAACCAACCCTGGCAATCAATGGAGTGACAGATGGTGTAGGGAGATCAGCCTCACATCCTCAAAAGGTACCTGAAACCACAAAACCCACAAACTTTGAAAATCTTTAGAAAATAATCTGAGAGATGAGGAAGTTGTACTTCTCATGTAATCCCCACCTTCTTAGATATAAAACAAAAATCTCTTCATTGTTGAACAAATTTTAATGTGACAAGTTTCACTATTCATGAACTGCTGCTACATAAACATATAAATAAAATCACCAAGACATTTTAAGTCAGACTGGATGTGCAAGCAAGAGAGGGAACTTGATATTTTTCCTGCTCCCATCTTAGCAATTAAAAGACGGTTAGTTTGCATTTGGAGAAAGGTAGCCAGCTCTCTGTGGTCATGGCAGCCAACAGCACCACCTCCAGACTTCTTCCTTACCCTGAGGACAACACATGCTCACAGCTAAGGACACCCGTTTCTTCCCTACAGGACTCCAGCAATCTGGTGGCTTTCCTTCATGTTACTCTGTCCCTTTCAGTCCAAGTTGGCAGAGCTTGCGCTGAGACGGATGACTGGGCTATCATACACCTCATTTCTGCAGTGCTGCCTGGCATACTGCTAGCCCTGCCTCCTCAGCATGCCAGCCAGACAGGCCAAGAGGTTTTTCTTTTTCTTTCTTTTTTGAATGGATTGATTGTTACAGGGTCTTACTATGCAGTTTGAACTCACAGTGATCCTCCTGTTGTCAGCCTCCCCAGTGCCCGGACTCTGTGGCTGGCTCAGCCCACCCTGGGGGCGGGGCCGGTGCAGCATGTGGTGCCAGGGATCCAACCAAGTCCCCGTCTTGCCCAAGCTTGCCTAAGTGGGTGCTTTAGTCCATGGAGGTATCTCACCAGCCCCAAGGCCAAGAGGTTTTCAATTTTTTTTTTTTTTTTTTTGCAGAACCAGGGATTGAACTCAGGCCCTTGCGCTTGCCAGTCAAGCGTTTATTCTACTGAGCTATCTCCCCGGCCCCCCAAGAGGTTTTCAAACTCAAATGCCATTGCTATTCTCTTAGCAATTCCTTTCTCAACTTTTTATTTCTCTCATTTTATTAGAAGAACCAAAGAAAAAAATCAAGATGTACCTTTCGTACTTTGCTTGGAAATTTCCTCAGCTAAGTATCAAGTTCACTGTTCATAAACAGTAAGTGTCCTCCTAATGGTACAGCATAATTCTGCCAAGTTCTGTCACTGTACATAAGGATCACTTTTCCTCAGTGCCCAATAAGTGTTCTCGTGTCTGGGACTTCCCCAAAATTGCCACTAGCATTTATACTACAGCAAAACCCCAACCCTAATGTTCTATGTATTCTCTGAAAGAGCTAATGCTGTCCCTACAGCTTTCCTCTCTTCTTTCTGCTCACTCACTACAGCCACCCTTAATGTTCTCAGTTCTTTCAGGTCTCTTCAAGGCAATGGAAGTTTTTCCCATTAAGCACCTTGAAACTTTCTAGTCTAACCATTATCCAATTCCAAAATAAATTTTTGTTCCAGCTGCAGCCCACTTTCCAGTACTAATTAGACTTCAATGGCTATATAACAGTGCCAGAATCCAGGAAATTCAATATAACCGGCATTTATTTTTTCATATTTCTACAAGCCAAAACAATGTGGTAGGAGGCCATGCTCTTTCTCAAGAGTCCAGGGAAGGGTTGGTCCTTCCTTAGACCTTCCTGCCTTCGATAGCAGGTAATAATCCGTGGCTTTCCTTGGCTTGTATGCGCATCACTCTGATCTCTGCCTCCATAACACAATGCTTCTTCCCTCTCTACAGCATAGTGTTATCTCTGTGGATCTGTGCCCAGTGAATTAAAAGCTACTTTAACGCAACAGTCTCATCCTAACTTGATTACATGTGCACAGACATCGCTTCTAAATGAGGTCATATGCATCAGTATCAGCCTGAGTCATACCTCTTTTCTTTGGGGTGGGGCTTGAGGGAGGAGGTGATTCTACTCTGTACATGATAAAATTCTAAAAATAATCAGAAGTTTCTGGAAAAAGACAAAATGATCCATAACAGCAATTTCTGTGATCTGGAAAGCTCCTGGTCTTGAGAATGTCTCCTGATGATGTTAGTAGTTTGTGCTAGGCATACCTCCAAAGATTCATGCAGTTATGGGGCGGACTTCTAGACTTCATGATTAATTCATGATCTAGTGCTGGGACTATGGGTGTGAGTGCTGCTGGGATTATGGGTGTGAGTGCTATACCCAGCCTGCGGCGATTAGCCTGAATGCAACATAAGAGACAGACTTGCTCTCTGTACCTTTTGTTGCCACTACTCCCCCCATTTGCTTTGTTCTTTTGTTGTATTCCACCGCCATGAACTACTGCCCTCTGCCATGTGCTACTCTGCCTTGGAGCCAGCTGAGTATGGCCTGAAACCTCCACTAACCGGGCTAAATAAACTGTTTCCTTCCTTAATTTTGAGTGTTGGGTATTTTGTTCCAGCAACAAGAGAAAAGTAACCGAGAGAGCAGTTTAACTCACTTAACCTTGGACGTAACTTCAACCTTAATCATGTCCTAAACATAGTACCTTTCAGAATAAACACACATGCATGAATTTCTAACCTTCAGCACTTCAGTAGCCTTGCGAAGTTCCTTAATGACGGACGATAAAGCTTCTGGGTTAATGCCTTGTTCACAAAGTCGTACACAAATGGACAGAGTTTCCATATCTAAGCCCGTATTCAAAATTTTTGAAATCTCAAGCAGAACTGAAAAAAAGATATTAAAAAGGTTTAAAAAGCTTACAACATTCAAGAATACACACAACTTGTTTTCAATTCATATGTTCCTGCAAAATATCAAGAAACCTGCACAGCATCTCAGGATCTGGACATTAGGCACGCTGCCTTGGAATGTGTCTTAAGTTTTAGAAACTGGAAAATGAACCTACCACCTCCCATCACATAATCACCTTTTATTCCTTAGGGCATCATCTACCATTCAGTATCAGAATTATTCTGAATACTTATTTTCTAACTCTTTCATAAAGATCTCATTAGTTGTACAACATTCTAGTTCATGCAGACACCATACTTTAAGGGTTAGGTTGCTGTGTTTCCCCCATTAAAATAGTATTTTGATAAGCACCTACCTGTACATGCTAGCTTAATTTTATTTCATTAGGATACATATCTAGAAGTGGGACAGCTCAGTCAGGAATATATTTAAGGACTGTAAAGTCTTTACAAACAGAATAATATTGTTGAATCTGATAAGATATGAAATCCAGTACTTTTTAACTTACAGTACTGTATGTTATTGTAGTTTATAAAAATATCTATCTTTGACACAAGAAGTGCTAGCATAGAAGAGAATTTAGGTTATCCAAATGATTTTCCAAGAATCTGCTATTACCCAATGCAATACAATAATTCTGTTAAACTTTAATTCCGGTTGTTCCCCAGTGTGCTCAGAGCTTTTAGTCAATTGTCGGTATTTTATTCGTTGTTTCCTGTATCATTTTATCTTGCATGTTTACTGTCATTCCCATGTAAACATCATACTCACCAGCAATCTTTCCTGGCTGGGGAAGTTTACTTCCCCCCTTTCCCCCACAAGTCCTTGACTCTATGTAAAAGGTTTAACTTCTCCTTTTCCTCCCACAATAAGTCATTTAAGCACAATTTATTGAAGGACTTACCCTTTATTCCTCAACCAAAATGTCACACAACTAAATACCCATACAGTTCTGTTGCATGTTTTTCTTGTGACAGAGCCATATTTTAAATTAAAATTTAATTATATGTAATAGATTCTTCTCATCTTTCATGTTACAAGCCCTCTTATTCTTTGGGTACACTTAAGACTGTTTAAAAAAAAAAAACAGTTCAAATAGTATATTTCACTGGGATTATGTGAATTTCATGAAAATACATATTTGGGAAGAATGGACAAGTTACCAATACCACAGAATTCATGATGGTCATGAATTAGGCCCATTTCAATTTAAAAAAAAAATCAAATACTTTTCATTTCTAGAAATTTTGAGTTGTGTCTCCCATGTCCCCATTAAACTTTTGAATAGGGTACAGTTCTACCGCACTCATCTGATTCTAATATCTGACATTTCTATGTTGATTCATTGCATTTTCCTATCAATGGCCCTTTTTTCCTAGTTTATGTATCCTGTAACCCTCAAAAACGCCAAACATTGACAATTTTACTTTGTTGGGCTAATACATTTTGTATTTCTGAAAACATTTCTGAGTCTTGTAGGGGCATAGTTGTATGGCAACTGTGTGATCCTTCCAGGTCTTGTCAAACTTTTTTGGCAGAACCAGAGATGCTGCTCAGTATAGGGCTGATTATTCTCCGTTCCAGAGGCAAGAGGCTTCCAAGAGCCATACTCCAGTGTTTCAGTAACTGTCTTCTATTCTCTGGGGCAAAATGCCAAAATCCTATGCCATGAGTGGGCATGGTAAACTAGTCTTCCCCTAACCTTTGAGTGGGTCTGCTCAATGCTCAAGGAGGATTCTCCAGAATTTAGTCTGTTCAAGTTCTGTTCTCCCTTAGGAACTCTCTAAACACAGTGGTCTGGTGCAACAGAGGGACTCCCTTTTCTCCTGTCACTGAGATCACTGTCCTTCCATGCCAACCATCCAACGTCCAGAAAATCTCTACAATGTGTATTTAACCTGGGTTTTGTTTTTACAGAGAGGGGTGTAAACCTGGCCCCTGGTTCTGTGTGTTGGATGGAAAGTGAGAGCCCATCTCATCCCATTTTCATTTCTTTAGTTGGATAGTCCAATTTGCTAATCCTTTGCTCTTTGGTTGTATCCACCTAGTTCATGTTATTTGCCAAATTCTGAGATTTCAATTTCTCCTATAATCATCTGATCTTGTTTCATTAACCAAATGCCTATTTATACCCATTTCTTATTTGTTGGCTGTTATTCCTGCCTTCACCTATGAAAGACTGTATTCTTAATGCTGATTTTGAGGTTAATCTCATATTTATTTCTTGAAGTTTAAATAAGCAGCAACAGAGTGGTTAGCAGTCAAGAGTCAGGTTATCCAGGGTTCAAATTCTAGCTTTATTACTGGGCAAATTAATCCCTGTGTCTTTCTTTCACCATTCTTAAAAGATAGTGCTTATTTCTAGGATTAGCATAAGGAATAAAGGACACTCTTAGGATGGTGTTTGGCAAATGGCAGGGCTCAATACAAGGTTTAACTGTTACTATACTAAGTTGTCTCCTTTTCCATTTTAGTTATCCATGTTTTCATCACTTTAGTGCTTTGTGATTCTTTTATGCTGTTTCTCTTAGATGCCCTGGGTTGTCCACATGCTCGTGGTTATGGAGTCTCACCCTGGCCTCAGCCCTCTGGAGCAGATCCTACAGAAGTCTCCGGGCTCCAGACCCAGAAGACAGGGATGGTGCTTCTCAGTGTCTGGCAGTGGCAGATGGCACCTTTGTGACCCCAAGGTTCATGTAGACATGGCAGCATGCATCCTCAGGTTCTATTCCCAGTCCCTGCTGTGGGCCCATCTGCTCCTTTCTTTGGAGAGTAGCCTCTCTTTTAATCAATGGAGACCTCCTTTTCTTGTTTTTGAACATGGTTAGTCTCATGATTACATTTTTTTCTTATTTCCTATCATTTTTACATGCTTGCAGTAGAAAGAGAGCAAGTTTTCAACTGACGATACTGACTCTTCACTTTCTGTAACTCGTATTTTTGACTATTTTCATAAATGGATTCTGTTTCATCTTTGTATATTTGAATGGCTACTCTTGGTAGATTGGATATCATATATTTAATTTTATAGCCATTTGTCATAACTAATTCTGGTTACATTTAACAATTTTTCAATGGTTCTCTTATACTTTGTAGTCAGATAATCTTTGAATTTTTAAGTTGTCTCCTTTAAAAACAAATTGAGAATATAATGTTTAATGAAATAAACCATAAACAAGTTTAAAAAACATGTGGTTTCTCTTATACAAGAAACTCAAATTATAAATAGAGAACAAAATAAGAAATAGATACTATGAAGTGGGAAGACAGAGCTTTCTGAAATGGGAAAGGGGTCAGGAGATAGAGGGAAAGGGAAAGGGGATAAAAAAGGAATAAAGATGTCTTATGTGCATGTACTAATTCCACACAAACAATGTGAACATTGTGTACTGCATACATGTACTAACAAAAAAAAAAATAAGTCTTTTCTTATCCTATGCTATTTGGCAAATTCTTAAAATCAGAATGGTATTTTAAAAAATCAGCTGAAGTGGTTGTTCCTAATCCTATTTGGAACATATTTAACTACACTAAAAATGATGTTGGCTCCATACGGTTATCTTTAATTAAAAGCACACTTAAAATGTACTATTTTCTTTTGTTAAGAGTTTAACAAAAGAGAAAAAAACGTTAAGTCTTACAGTTTTCATCAATCACTGAAATAAGCAGCTCTTCCCCTTTGACCTAGTGTGGTTAATAAATTATGTAGACTTCCTAACTGCAGCAGGAGAACACTGCGCTTGGGAGAGCCTTGTTTTTCATTGGGCTAGCTTCATTTTATCCATCCCACCGCTGCTCCCTATAAACACACACTCCTGATACAGCCCCAGGAAGCAGCATTGCATTAACAACCCTGCATTCATGGCTTTCTTAACCCTGGCCCCCTCAGTCTCCTGCAGTGACACCGCACTGAGCTCCGGAGCAATGGTGCTCCTCAGGCTCTCTTGAAACTCCCTAGGAGCCCAGCCACTATGTGGTATGTGAGGAAACCCTACAATCACACAACAGTCATCCAGTGGGCCCAGCTGACAGCAGCAGAACCTAGCTATGTGAAGAGGCTCTGCGACAGCTCCAGGCAAAGTCACCGTCCACCTGGAATGTGAGAGTGCTGTGAATACCTAAAACTGTGAGGAGACGTCATACCTATTTATGTCACTAAATTTGGAATAGGCACTTAGGAATGCCTAAATTTGCTGACAGGCAGCAACAGTTAGACCCATCACCACTAATTTGATAACAAATTCGACCTCTGTCCCCAGTCTGTGCTTTTCATGGTAGACCCCTACCTAAAAATACTGAGCTCCCTCTTTTCTTTCTTTTTTCATGGTACCCCACATTAAGTCCAAGACCTTCACACTGAGCTACATTCCCAGCCCTTCTATTATTATTGTTGCAGTACTCCACTTCGAAAAATTTTTTGAGACTGTATCTCAGAAAGTTGCTAAACTGCTCAAACTGGGTTCAAACTTATGATCCTCCTGTTTCAGCTTCCCAGGGTACTGGGATTAGAGGCATGCGTTACCTCATCTGGCTTATTCTTGCCTTCACACTTTTGTTCATGCTTTTGTCTTCTGCCCTTTCCTTTCAGCAGTATAATTCCATGCTGCCTTTCAGATCTGTCTCAGTTCTAAACAACACATTGAGCTTTACTTCTTATCTTTACATACGATAATCAATAACTATTTCCGCAAAGCCTATTGTCTAACAGGTACTTATATGCATTTCGTACATATTATGCTGCTGCTGGGAACATAACTGTGGACAAGACAGATAAATTCCCAATTTTCAGACATACAGTCTAGGTAAGCAATATTAAAGTAACTGTTTGCTATGGTTTAAAGGTGTGCAATAAGGTTCTTGTGCCAGAAATTTCACACCCAATGCAATGGTCTTGAGAAGTGGGACACTTCACAGGTGATCAGGCCAGGAGGGCTCTGCCTTAAGGAGTGGATTAGTACCATTATCTTGGGAGAGGTCAGTGGTTTCCTGACACAAGAATGGATTTGGTGCCTTTCCACTCCCTTCCTTAAACACAGGGATGGTTCCCTTCACCTTCCTCCAGGAGATAATGCACCAAGCAGCCTTGGCAATTACAGGAGTCTCAACTTTGGATGATGAAAATGGAATCTATTTTTCATAAATTGCTCACTATCATATATTCAGTTATAGTAGCACAAAGCTGACTGAGATTGATCCCAGTTCTAAGTAAAAGAAAAGAAAAGAACACAGTATACTTTTGAAACAAATTAGAATGGCATCTTACCAAGGTTGGAAAGATAGCTTGAACACTTTGAGCAGGAATCAACCAGAAGCAAGAGGAAGAGCAACCTGTTTATGTCACCAAATTTGGAATGGCCAGTTAGGCAGTGATCACAAACATAGGTTATGCAATGGTTCATAGACTGGAGGAAACTTGGTAAGTTCACAGACCTGAACAGCTAATATGAAAGAAATATTATCAAGGGAATGAGAGGACATAAAACAATAGGTTTGGGAAATCCATATGTCCTACTAAAGATTTAAGACTTTGGGAAGATTCGGAAGATATAATATCAGAGTCTAAAAAGTTCAGGCTTGCATTTTAAAGAGACTACACTCCTTTAGAATATTTTGCTGAGTTTACACACCTATAATATTCAATAACGGAACTTAGGAAAAATGGGGTATACTGATGAATGTCCATTTTCTATCTGTGTATTCAAAGTGGTTAGGATAGATATATAGTTGCATTCTCTTAATGAATAGAATGATTTGTTCTAATGGTGTTTGTAAATAGGTTCCAAAGTCGCATCTTGTACAGCAATTAACCACTAAGAAGAATATATGCAGTGTATTATTTGTTGAAACTGTACTTCCGATTTGATTTGAAACTGTCTCATTGCTGTTTATCAATAAAACTTTGAAAAAAAATAAAGAGACTACAGGTTATGGAATGAATTTTGAAAAAGAGTGGAGCATGTGTCAAACGGTGCTCAGTTATTGCATTTTTGGTGAAAGACCAAGAAATGGCATGGACAGATGAAAAAAATAAATCTGAGATGACTGAAGAACTGAAAAGGCTTAGTGAAGAAATGGGTATGGTGGAGATGTGAGAAAACCAGACTGAGTTCCGTTTCACTGGAACTGCCCTACAATTGCCCCTCAGCTCTCAACTCTTCTGTACCATGCACGTATAAGTTTACATCTGACACATAAAGTAACACTACACTGGTGCCTCTAAAAAGTAGTATGTAGTTAGCAAAAATATACAGGTAATAAACCTAAAATTAGAGGAATTGTATTACTAAAATTAGATGAATTAAATCATAAGGAAATTTCTACAGTAAAAATAAAAATTAAAGTATACAGCTAGCAACAGATGCTGAAAAGCAAGAGGCAATGAGGTACATTAGAGGAAAAAAGAACTGAAAAGGCCTAAGAGCAAATGTTGGAAGACAACATTGAGGCTCCAAGGATAAAAGCAGAGGATCTTATGCAACAGATCTTATATTACACCAGGGCTGGGACACATAAGGTTCTTTCAGAGTAAGTATGCAGCTGATATGACAAAGCTTTACCTCCCTCCTTCCATCTGTGAAGTATCTATAAAAAAAAAAAAAAAAAGCCTTTCATTTCATAACTAAAATAAAAATATTTTACAACTCTGGTCTGCAACTGTTCCAAACCACTGGCACCCACAGATGTTTAAATCACTGGCAGCTAGTACTGATAGAAGGGAAGGAAACTAGGTAGACCCAAGCTTCCCCCGAGAAGAGAGAAGAGACTCAGTAACTGGTCATGACTCAAAAACTGGTCATGTTGACTGTCATAGACTGATTTAAGTACAATAAAAATCCACATTATCCTCCTTCAATTAAAAAGTCTGGTCTTCCATTTTTCATGTTTTTTTACTCTATATTCACACCAGTTCTGTCAGAAAATATCTTGATAATGCCACCAATGAAAACTTTTAGATCTCATGTATCTATGAGAAGCTTCACCAGACATATGATTGAAATTTTCAGGCCGGCCACATAGCTCAGCGGATTAAAGCGCCTGGAAGCAGGCGCAGGGGCTGGGAGTTTGATCCCTGGGCTGGTGGTGCCAGGCCTGCCCTAACCCAGGGGCACACTGAGACAGCAATTGAGACTGGGTGTGATGACGATTGAGAGCAACTGGGGCAGCTCATGGGAGGCTGTAAATAGGGGGATCACTACCAGTCCGATCTAGTAGAGACCTTGAACACCCTGTAGACACCTCCCTTATTCCTAGGCAAAATGACACTGAAAAAAGTCAACAGATGGCCCAAGATCTCTCCTGAAGCAATCATAGATTTTATTGATGCTAATGAAAAGAAAAAAAAAAAAAAAAAGAATAAGAAATTTTCTACTGAAACAAGTAATCTGCAGTGCTTGGGAAGATGGGGCAGGAAGAATGGTAGTCCAAGCCTAGCCTTGCCAACATAGTGAGACCCTGTCTTGATGCGCCATACTATGAATCCTATTTAAAAAGGTACAATAGATTATATGGATACCCATTCTTTGTGTGCACAAAAGTAAAACAAGCCCTGAGATATCGTGAAGCACGAAGAAACAGGCTAGATGCTATCTTGCGAACAGCAAAGTAGATACTGATTCCGTACGCAGTTGAAAGGCAAAAGCTCAAACACCATATGTAATTCTGGAAAAGAGAGCGGCAGCAAGTAGAGTCCAGAAGACTTATCAGAAGCTCCCATCTACAGGGGTGTGGGCAGCAGGATGACATTGCTTAGTGAGAATTCCACAGGACTCTCTTTTGAGATAGACGCTGATAAGGGAACCCCTTGGTAAATGTCATCGTGAACAATAAACGACAATATTGAACATCTCTCAAACTTACAAAGTCAAATGGACACAAGGATGCGTGTCCGCAAGTGGGAGGGCAAATGATGCAAAACAAAACCCAAATGATTGCGTACGCATACTTTTACCTGATTGTCTTAATTAAGTTTTCACAACATGCCTAAGAGATGAGGTTTTATATAATGGGGGTAAGGGTAACATCATAGATGCTAATCTGCTGGTCCGAGCTCACACCATGGATGAAGAAGCAGAACTGGCGTTACAAAGCAGAGTTAAGATGACCCCTACATACTGGTCTACCTTTGTCGGGGCGCGAAATCAGACACCCCTAAAAACCCGGGCACTGGCGCCACCAGGTTCAAAAGAAACGGGGACAACTGTGACTACGAGTGCTCAGCTCACCCTCCAGACACTCAAACCCCACCAGCTGAGGAGCCCGGCCCGGAGCCGGCGGTGACCGTGACTCAGCACACGCTAGCCCCGTCCGCCCGGGCTTGGTCCCGCGAGCTCGTGAGGGGTGGCGACCGCGACGAGGCGCGGGGCAGCGCGCAACGAACGGACAACGACCGCGGGGGCGAAGGGAAACTGGAGACGCGGCCGCCCGCTCGGCTGCCCCTGCCCAGGCGACGCGGAGATGCTGCTCAGGACGGGAAGGGGGCGGCGGGCGCTTCGGGGACTCCCGGCTCCGGGACGCGGGCGCGGCGGGCACTCACCGTCCATGGTCTCCCTCACCGCGCTGAGGTTGGCCGCCGCCGCCGCCGTCCCCGCCGCCCCGCCGCCGCTGCCGCTCGCCATGGCGAGGCCGAGAGGCGGGAGCCGGGCCTGACCCGGAACTGGAGCGCCTTCCTCTCCCGGGCAACGCCGCCGCGCGTCCCGGCTCACGCCGCCAGGCTCCGCCCCTCGCGCTCGCCGCCGGCGTGCGGTTGCGTGGATTTGAATTTGGAGCCTCGCTCCGCTGCGCGGAACGTAGAGCGAGGAGTTGCCATTCGAATTTGCGCCGCCGCCGCCATGCGATTGGCCGGTTCGCGGACAGCCGCGCGACGCGATTGGCCAGTCGTCCGGCGGCCCGGGTTCCTGGTTGGTCTGAGGCAGCTGCGGAAGCGGGAGTTAAAGAGTCTGGCCCAGTGGTGAGAGCTGGCCGGGCCCCCCGGGAGCGCCCCGGATTCGAAGCTGAGGGCCTCCTTTAAACACACACCTGTAGGTACGTTCTTTGTAGTTCCCGGCCTGTCTTCCAGCCTAGAATTGGAGAGCGCGGCTTCCCCAGCTCCAGACTTGCCTGCCCACTCGCTCCGGGTGAATAGGAGCAGCGAGGGGACAGATGTGGAGGAGAGGGGAACCCAGAAGTGATCGCTCAGGGCTGGGGTGACAGCCCCTGTGTCGTTCACCCCGAAAGCCAGTTGAACTTCATTCTCTCGAAATGGATCTTCCGGTCTGGTTGTCTGGCTGTGCCGCCGCGGTAGTCGGGCAGCCCGTCTTTCGGTCCCGGGGAGCTGGCGGAAGGCGGTGTGCGAGAGAGGCGGGGGCAGTTAACTCCGGACCCCGTCGGTCACTCATTGCCCAGCGAGGGCCACCGTGCAGAAACCGGGCACAGCTTCTCGGTCTCTTAACTTGCTGCTGCAGGGGATTGTCTCGTAACAGTTGGAGCTTGGTAGAGAATTCCTAGAGTATGCGAAAGATGCTTGTAGTGTTGAGATAATGAATGAAAAACCACAGAGGTAAATCCTTCCGTTGGAAAGGGACGTGTGCCCACTGACGTTTAGTTGTCTCCGAGGAGGGCCTGACCGCACTCATATTGGGTTGATGGCTATTTATAAACCACTTCATCGCTTTGAGTTTGTTAAATGATAGTACTAATAGCTTACCTCTAGCTTTCAAGGTTATTTCGAGGATTACTTGCAAAGACGTGTATGAACTATAAAAATAGCTCAAGAACATTGGATTTTGAGTTAATTTTTTGTGAAATATGTGTTTTGTTGACTGCATTTAAATTTCCAGAATTAATAGCTGCAGTACTTTGTAATTCTAACGTATGCACTTCTGATTTCTTTTTAGTTTACTTTCTGTGCTATGGGAGATGTCAAAGAATTAAAAATGCAGATAACACCGGAAACTCCAGGACGAATCCCTGTTTTAAATCCTTTTGAAAGCCCAAGTGATTACTCTAATCTCCATGAGCAAACTGTTGCTAGTCCTTCTGTTTTTAAATCTGTAAAATTGCCAGTAAGTTATTTTTGACTAATGTACACTAAGTTTAAATGAAAAGAACATGATTTTAAATGTAAATATCTTTTTCGAGGTAAGGGAAGGGACATGTATAGCTATAATGTACTCCCTAAAATTGTGGTCATTATAATCAAGTGATTATGCTAATAATTAGCTAGAAAAAATTTAGTGTTTTTTAAAAAATTAATCTCTAATTGATACACAAAGACAAAATATTGTACATATTTATTAGTAGCATGTGATGTTTTGATACATGTGTACATTGTATAATGCTTCCATCAAGGCAAAGGTATCTATTCCCTCAAGCATTTATCATTTTTTATAGTAACAGCATTCACATCCAGATTTTTTGCAATACACAGTACATTGTTGTTGTCAGTAGTCATTCTGCCATATAGTATCACACTGATACTTCTTACTCCCATATAGCTAGTCTTTGCTTTCATGGAGTTGAAGAAGTAACATGTGTTAGTGTATTATAGTTGTAAGTGTAGTTAGATACTGTGATTGAAGATATATCTACTTCCATGTAGAAAAGACTCCCTATCATTCTAATTTGATCAGCAACCTTTGAGCGTTGTTATGCATCAGATATGGTGCTTAGCAATTACACCGTTTACCAGTTAGGGTCACTTAGACACAAACCTTCAGATACTCCATTGTAGGCAGCAGCAAACAAACAATTTCCATTAGAGACCAGACGAGATATTTAGGTCTTGCAGGTTATTTGATTCCTGTCAGACTACTCACCTTTGCCTTGTGCCTAAAGTGCAGCCATGAAAATAAATACATTAATAAATATGTAAAAGGGACCCCCACAAAAAAATCTGGGCAGCATATAAACAAATGTAGCTGTGCCCAAAAAGTTTTATTTATGGACTAAAATTTGAATTACATGCAGTTTTCACACAATAAAATACAGTGTTCTTTTGTGTCTTTGACCATACTTAGTTTGCAGGCCTTTGTAACAACAAGCCCTCAATTAGTAGGATAAATACAAGTGGTAAGGTGATATGGAAGGGAATGCGTTCTTGTAAGAGATTAAGAAAGTCTGTAACTTTTATCGATTTTGTCTTTGTTTGCTACACTAGTTTTTTTTAAGTCTAATCTATGAACCTAGCTAGTTATTGAGGAAAAGTGCAAATCAGGTGGCTTATTTCTGTTGTCAGTAAGCCATTTTATAGTTTCTGTCAATGGCAAACCCATGGCACCCATGCTGCAGTGGGCATCCAGAGCCCTCCCCGCGGGCATGTGAGCCAAGTCACCACAGCCAGGGTTTGACCAACTGTCAGCGTGCACACAGCAGCACCGGTCACGTTAAGTGCGGAAGAGTGCACCAAACACAAACATTGACCTTTCAATAAAAAGCTGTTTGTATTGTTGTAAGCTCTCTTATTGCGTTTTTCTTTTAAGACAAAAGATGTTCATGTATGAGTTGTGTTTTCTAAATGAAAACCTCAGAATTCAGGTTTAATTGCATTGTTGGTACTTTGTGATAAATAAGTGGGTTTGGGATGGCAGTTGGGCACTTGGGCACTTAAAAAGTTCACCACTGCTGATTTGTATTGAATCTTTTCATTAATCTGATCTCCATGATTTTTAATTGAATCATGTTAAAATTTAGTTACCTTTTAGTCTTAATAGAAACTCAAACTGAAATGACTGTGATTTAAGCCTTACAGCTACAGTGGTTCAGCGCCTTGGATTTTAGGGCTGATTTTGTCTAGGTTGTATTTCTAATTAAGATGTGGATAAAGCTTTTGATTCTGATCACTGAAAGGCAGCATTGGTTGGCATTCATGATTATTTTGAGAATGAACTGTTTTATGAGCTGTTGCAGCTGCTTCTGTAGTTTGCAATTTATCTTAAGTTCTTAGTGAAAGATCTTTGATAAAAGAAATTTTTATTTTTACAGGGGTCTGGTATTTCTATACCTTTATTTCGTCTGTGATTTTTTTTCCCTAGTATTACATAATTTTTAAAAAATCACACAAGATTTAGATGTTCTAGAAGAAATATGTCAAGCCAGTTGATTTAGTGTGGTTTTTTTATTTGAAGACATGTTTCAAACTATCTTTATAATTACAGTATACCCACTCACATTATTTTGGAAGGGGACATTAGCATTTTGATGAACTAGTTTGCTTTTATTAATAAGTTCACTGTCTTTTGTTAAGACTCCAGGAGAATTTAGATGGTCTATTGATCAACTAGCTGTAATAAATCCTGTAGAAATAGACCCAGAAGAGATTCATCGTCAGGCCTCATACTTAAGTCATTCTCGGTAAGTTTTCCTTTCTTGCATTTAAATGTAATAACACATTTTAAAGTGAAAAGATACAGGAAATTGTTAAGGTTCAATATATGTAAATGTAAAGATATTGAAGGATAAAAACTTCTGATGTGGATTTTCCTATTTCAATGAGTGAGTTCAAAGAACTGTACCCCAAAAGAGATCCTGACTAATAGTTCTAGTCTGGGTAGGAATCCTTTTAGAGATAACCTTCTTCCTCTGCTACTTACAAAATAGCTCTGTTCCCCCACTTGGTAAAGGGAAAGGCATTGTAAATTTGTACCTTTTCCTGTGACTTCTGACTTGGTTTTTTTTGATATAAAGTACAATTGTGTTTAGCATCTATATATCTTTATGGAAATCCCCTTAACAAGTTATCTGTTGAATGCAAGAGTATTCAGTAGCAACAGTGTAACAGAACTTTTTGGGCATCATCCAACTTCAACATAGTTCACTGGGAAATTGGAATCATGTTTTCTTGAATTGTACATAATACCTGAGTAGCCCTAAACTTTGTTGTGTGTTCTATAGGTTTCCAGGTTCCGTGATGACTAATGTAGTGAGAGTATGTACTTGTGTATGGGAACAGAGCTAGTTTTTGGTTACAGATTGTCAGGAAGTAGTTGGACACTTCAAAAACAACAAATACGTGACATGATCAGCTTTAAATTTTGTCTTAAGGTTTATGTGCTATGAGTCCAAAAATTGGGATCATTTCCCCTTTGACTTTTAAATTCATTCACACAGTGATTCACACATTGAGGCATTCTTGCAAATACTTGTCTGGCTTTTCCACTCTGTCCTTTCTTTGTTTGGTAACTTGCTGACCATTATTCACTCATAGTTACTGAAATGTCCATCTGAATTGCTGTAGGAAGGGAATTGAATGGAGATAAAGCATAAAAGGATTTTCAGTTAAATTTAAGTAATACCTTTGAAAGAGAAGGTGAAAAAAGATCTAAAATCAAATCATTCACCATTGATGAGTTCAGTAATATTTTGTCTCACACAAACTGTATTCCTTATTATTTCACCTTATCTCTTCAACATATTGAATCCTGGGTAACTGTTACATCAGTAAAGAGATACATATTGAGCACTGTGAGACACCATGAGAAACAACTGAAAAAGTATATTGGAATATTAGATTATAGGGGTTTTTTTTTTCTGTCTCTAAGAGGTAACAATACAATTAGATAACAGTTAACACATTTTCACATTTTTGTTGGGTTTACAAAGAGAATCTTGGTATAGTTCAGTAGATGGGTTTGTGATATAGGAGAAGCAGAAAGAATGGGAAAATAATGTAGTTAGTTAACGTAATTCAGTAAGTGATTATGCCTTCGACCAGTAACAGTGAAAATACCTCTAACACACTGATTCATTCTTAGAAATAAACAATGGTCTTCGGTGCTTTGGCCTAACTAATCCGAACTCTTTCGCTTCATCCCTCCCATTGCATACCTTAACACACAGAAAATGCTGAGGCACACTGGTTTGTAAACAGGAGGTGACTAATCCTGAAGGCCTCTGACCTTCCTCCTTGCACAGAGATTTACATTAAGAACACACTTTAGCAGTGCCCATCATACTGGGGTTCTGTGGCCTGCTGGTCAGGGTGTCCTCCCATGAGACTTTCTAGAGCCTTCTATTGCCTGCTCTGTGGTATTTGGCCACATTGATTTTTACTTCTTCCAGCAACCAGCTGACTCTCATTCTTGGAGCACCTCTGATGAAGCAGCACAATGTTTTTGGGTAGATCAGAGCTTACCGAAATTTTAACACACTATCATTTTGACTTGGTATGCCCATGATAAGAATTGAATTATCCCCAAAATTGTTGGTCAAGCTGGGACATGGACATCATCCCACTAATATATTTTCTCATAATTCCCTTACTTGATAAATCTATTGATTGCAATTTATGAAACATGTATATTTGCATAGAGCTTTGTTTAAGCCAGGATAAAATACTTTTGGAGATTACATAATTTTAAATTGTTTGTAAAAACAACTCTGCCAATTTGTTGATAGAATGCAAACATTCTCCTTGAAAAAGAATAAAGAAGTGGTCCTGCAAGGCTGACTGCTGAACTCTTGGCAAGTCTGTGCCTGTGCTTCAGACCCGACATTTGATATGAAATCTCATAGCTGAAGAATTAGTGTATTTAGTTTTTTCCTCAGCAAGTAATGGCATGTAGGAAGCAGAGAATTCATTTAGACAAAATTTGATAGTTATGATTTATTTTATAATTAATATTTTTATCTGTTCAGAGTACAAGGAATGATAGTTTCATTCCTCTATTTCAGAATAAAAGTTGACCCTAAAGTCACCAATATGATAAATTAACCTTAATGGAATAGACAGAATATGGACAATTTGGACAGAAATTCTTAAATTTCTGTCTAGTTAAATACCTAATTTGTGTCGATTAAAGGACACACTTTGTTCACAATATTTTGTGTTGTTGATAGTTTAAATATAATACTATAAACCTTTCAAAAGAAAATATTATTCCATTCACCGTTTGAATGGGAAGGAGGGAGGTAAGCCTAGCAGCTAAATGCTAAATTTCAAAATACTACCATTAACTCAATGTTACAAGATGCCAATTTTTCTTTTAAAGTGAGTTTAACACTTGCCAGTTTTCAGTGGAGGGGAATTATTTCTTTGAAAGGTTATGATTTTAAATGTTCAATAAGCTGAAGTAATGGCATGGTTATTTTTCTTCTTTATCTCTGTATAGAATAGATAAAGATGTGGAAGACAAAAGACAAAAAGCCATTGAAGAGGTAACTTAACACTGTCGCTGATCCTTAAGCCAGTCAAGGATTAATTCTGCATGCGTGTCACCTCTTTTAGGAAGACTTTCTGCAAACCCTGCCCCTCCATCTCTGCTCACAGCAGCCTTGTGCCCCATCTATGTGAAGCACCCTTCTGTGCCCAGTGACCAGTGACCAGCTCTCTCGGTGCTGAGTACATACACACAGCTTGCGTGCTCGCTCCCCAGACTCACTACTTTGGGGCCAGTGTTGTGCCTCATTCTTCTCCTTTTCAGGGCCCAGCAACATTTGTTTTTCTGGTGCCCTCAGAATATTGGAGTAGCATGAGGGCTGGCGAGGTAGCTCAGGGGACTAAGTGCCTGCTTAGGCAAGCATAGGGACCAGGGTTCCAACCCCGGTCCCACCTGCCACGCTGACCCCGCCACTGGAGCGCACAGGCAACTGAGTCTGGGCATAGTGGTGCATGCCTGTAATCCCAGTGCTGGAGAGGCTGAAGACAGGAGGAACACTACGAGTCTGAGCTATGTAGTGAGACCCTACAACACTTACATAAATGAAGAAAAAAAAAAAGAATATTGAGTAGCACAAAATTCTCTTTGAAGGTGGAGTTTTATGTAAAGGTCATCAAATATTTTGGGGCCTTCAAAATCTAGATGGGGCTGGATAATAGATTTATCATTACTAATGCTGAGGCCTTTTAAGACAATGTATTTCATGAACTAAGTTAAAATGTGGCTTGCTGGGGCCTGGCCTTAGCTCAGTTGTTTAAGTGGCTGCTTCCACAAAGCTGTCAGCCTCAGGTTGCTGTAGTTCGATCCCCACAACACAAGACAGCCAGTCATGCCTTGAAGGCATTCGGCGCAAAAAAAAAAAAAAAAAAAGTGGCTTGCTGAGTATAAATTAAAAGTTTTTAAGTAAAAAAAGTGAACTTTTTCACGTTTTGCTCTTTTATATGCAGAATTTCTTAGTGTGTTTATCTAGTTTTTTCCTCAGAGAATCTTTAGATCGTGGCAGCATTTCTGATTTTTCCTTTTTCCTTCTCTAACCCCTGTTCCCCGCCTCTATTCCTCAGCTATACTTGGCACTTCTGCCCCCAAGAGCACTCCGTGGGGGCACATCCTGAGGTCAGGAGAGGCACTTGCTGCGCTGTAGTTGTGGGCACTGTCTCCTGAATCTGAGATTGTGGCCTGTAATCACTTCAGGTTTACTCTTTCCAAACATTCTCTGCTTCTTTCTGTCTAGCTCCAGAATTTTGATTGTTGTTATATCCAATCATCTATTTCCTACCCAGCCAAATAGTCTAGTCTCTAATTTTCCAACATTTGGGGAAATATACTTTCTTTTTAGAATCCTTAAAATTTAAAAGTACACTCAGTAGATAAAATTTAAGGCAATCAAAAAAAATTAAAAAAAAATTTTAAGGCAATCAAAGGGGGTTCATAGATCGGAAACAAATTAATTTTTATTTGTATTTTTGAAAACAGTTATAAATTCATGATAAAGACTAACTTTCAAATGCAAAAGGAAAATAGAAAATGCAAATGAGAAGCTTGTATTCCTCCAGCCTGTACCCAGAAGGCAGGTGCACTAACAGCTTTTGTCTGTAATTAGATTTTTTTTACCATAATGACATCTATCCATCATTTTAGACAAATAGGTTCACTCTTTTCATACTGTTTTACATCTTGCTTTTTTTGCTCGATAATCTTACATTTTTTTATAAATACCACATACAGATTTTTATATTCCTTTTATTCTGTATTGATAGATATTTAAGCTGTGTTCCTTGTATTTATATCATAATTTTGTCATTAGCTAATTTATTTTGTATATTTGAAGTATAGTCGTTAAATTATAGGTTTAGTGAATTTTCACTTTGGGTGATTTTACCATGTTGCCTTCCTATAAGGGACCCATTTATACTTCTGGTTCATTATAATATTGCTTGTTCTTTCTTACCTGCAATACTAATTATTACCAAAGTCTTTGAAATATGTGTTACTCTTACTACTTTAAAAATAACATTTGTTACTTAGATTTTTTTTTTAAATTTTGAGTGAACTCATGTGTATTATACTTCACAAGTTTGTGAGTTCTTTGTTTTTTTTCCTGAGAGTTATATCATAATGATTCCCATTCCTTTTGTTGTTTTATGTTTTCCTCATGATTCATAAGTAGTTAATTTACCTTGTGTGTAGGCAGATAAAAAGAAAAAGGTGGGGCTAGGAGATAACTGGGTGGTCTAAGCACCTGCCTGGCAAGTGCAAGAACCAGGTTTGATCTCTGATCCCTGGTACCACATGCCCTGCTGGCCCTGGAACCTTGGGCACACCCTGCTGGTCACCAAAACCAGGCATGGTGGCGCACACCTGTAATTGCAGTGCTGCGGAGGCTGAGACAAGAGGATCACTAGGAGTCTGAACCGCGTAGTGAGACCCTGTAGCAAATGAAGAAATTAATAAAAGATTAAAAAAAAATTTTTTAAGCAAAAGATTTTCCCCCAAAATACTGCCTTAGGAATTTAAATAAAGAATAGAATATAGCCAGCCAGGGGCCCTTTGGTTACAGACTATGGTTTATAGTGATTACTACTCTTTCTAGTATAAATAATGCAACTACAACCACTAATCTGCCACTGATAGAACATCACAGAAAGGGAATAATACAGTTACACACCATGGCATGTGGGAATCTACCACATAGATCAAAAGGGAGTTAATTTCAAGAGTGTAGATATTAGCAAATAAAATCAAATAACTAGCCTGTGATAACTTGAATATTTTAGCGTAATTTACTTATAAATTTATACACTTTGATACTGAATAATGGCTTAATAACTGGTGTACAAAAATTCTTAAAATTTTAATAATTAGATCTAGAGAGCTAGCATGAACTAGCTTCAGCCCTCCATTTATTTTGGCTTATGTTTATACCTTTGTCTCAATTTATTCTTTCCCTCATAACATGTGTTTTTCCTTCCTTCCAAAATAAAGTTAGAAGACAAATTAAAAATGTTTTCCATGATCTGTGCCTTAGCTTAACTTACGAGTTTTAAGTTAAAGTAGTTGGTTGGAAACATTATTTCTTTTATATATACTTTACATTTTTCCATTTTGCCTTTGATCCTTTTTGTTTTTAAGATTAATAATTTAAAATAATTGCAAAGTTAGTATATGGATGATTAATGGTTATGTGAAAATACTACAGGTACCTTTTCACATTTGGGGCAACATTTGTGCCTAATTGTGACCTTAATTTTCCTAGTTTTTCACTAAAGATGTCATTGTACCCTCTCCTTGGACTGAGCATGAAGGGAAACAGCTTTCAGAGTATCATCCCAGTAAATGTGAGTGTACTTCAAATTATATGAGTAAAAATCATAAAATAAAAATATTTTTAAAGGCAATGAATGTAAAGCAATTTAGTGAATCTCATGTTTATTTGCTTTAGTAAGGAGTTGTATAAAATTAAATTTCTGGATAATAGGATTTAACTCTTTTTAGGGTATGAATCAATGCTTAGCTAAAATACATTGTTTTTGCATTATTTTATTTTAAATTAGTTTTTCTTTATGACCTTTATGAATACCATTTAAAGTGAATCAAGGGCCCAGAGATGCAAAGATCCTTTCTCATGAAGGTGAAAGAAAGGTAGAGACTTAAGTGATCTCAAGGATGGTGTATTATAGCTGATTATCTGCAAACTTAATAAGAAATTAAAGGGGAAACTAATAATCTTCCAATATCTTTATTCCGCCAAGTAGTGGTCGTCTTGTATTTGTTCTCACTGCCTTTTGTGTGTATTTGTTCGCAAGCAGTGTTCAGACGTCACTGGTACATTCCTTATTGCAGTGGGATTGCTCTTCTTTGCAGCATGCTTTAATTATGTTCACAGTATAAGAGGGGCTATTTGTTACATGCTTAACAAAAATGCAACAGGAGCAGATGAGTGTGTTGAGCACTTTGACCACCAGGGCAGTACTAAGTATTCCAAGTAATTCCTTACACATCATATGAGGTGGGTGTAACTGTAGGCCTTATTATATAGGTGAGGAGCATTCATTTTAGAAAGGTTAGAGCACTTGTCCAGGGTACATAGCTGATAAAACTGATAGAACCTGGATCTTGGATCCAGGCATCTTGGATCAGATTCCGTGATGTTGGCCATGACACACCAAAGGCAGTCTGTGATGCAGATCTCCATCCTGGATTGTAAACGCCTTGCAGCTATAAACCAGAGGGGAGGCCTCGGTCAAATTATTCAGTCTCTTTGGACCCAAGGTGTTTTGTTTATAAAATGCAAGATTTAGAGTTGTCTGTTACATCCCTCTGAGCTCTAAAAATTCTATGTTCAAATGATAGTTGTATAGCTAGTCCTTTCCTCAATTTTTCATGATGGATTTTATTGCATGTATTTAGTACAGGTCTACAGGGTCTCACTACATAGATCAGACTTGTAGTGATTCTCCTGTTTTCAGCCTCCAAGCACTGGGATTATAGGTGTGCTCCACCATGCCCAGTCTCAGTCACCATCTCAGTGTGCCCTAGGGGCAGGGCCAGCATGGCACACCAGGGATCAAAGCCTGGCTGCTGCACTCTGCCTACACAGGCATTTTACTCTGCTGAGGTATCTGGCTGACCCTGGATTTTATTATATCAACTTTACATGATTTTTTTTAATATCATCATTTCATATTCTGAAAACTTGACAGGAAGACACAAGTACCATAGCCCGTGATATGTCAGCCCAGCCTGTGGTGCCGCACATGCAGCGCCTGAGAGCTCAGGCTCCAGAGCTGGGCTAGGTAATGTGTTGCGCCAAGGGAGTTCTCAGGGAGTCTTACATTTTTGTGTATCTTTTAAGGAGTGTTTTGGACAGATTTTGTTCCAAACTATCTTTTCAAGGATAGTTTATGGTGATCATCCTCGGAAGAGAGAGTGTGCCCCTCCAGAGCAGAGGGGAGGCTTATTTTGCTGTCCAATAAATAAACAGGTTGTCTCCTTCTAGAGCACATTTACTTGCAGACCATCCTAAGAATGGGATTTCTTAAGCTCAGTGTTCATCATGACACCCATTGCAACTTTTCATAACTAACACAATACCTGAGATAATCAGTTATAAAGAAGATAGGTTTATTTTGGTCCACAGTGTTGATGGTTTGAGTCCATGATTAGCCCTGTTGCTTTGGGTGATGGTGGCATGGAATATCATGGTGGCAGCATGTGGCAAAGGAAGCCTGTTAGGGCCAGGTGTAAATGACATGAGAAAAAACTGGGGTTTTGTCGTACCTTTCAAAGGTATGCCCCCATGACAAGAAAACCTCCCGCAAGACCCACCTATTAACATCATTACCACCTCCCAATAGCTTCAAGCTAGAGACCAAGACCTTGACATGGGGCCTGTGACTTAATGCTGATTTATCAGTTTCCTTGGAGTGAGAAAGTCCTGCAGATTAGTAGAGCACACCCCTGGGTGAGTCTGGGAGACCATGAAGGTGTCACCTTGGGTATCCCAGATGGTCCCTATTGGCTGCTTGCTGGCACTGTACCCCACTCTCTTCCCAGCCACCTTGACTCTCCCACTCACTCGGCCATCTCCAGCCAGGTCCTACCTCTGAACAGCACACTCAGCTGAGAGCGTATCATAGAGTAATCCTCTGAGGAGTAGATTAATCTGCTTTGGGGTACATTTTAAATTTAAACCACAACACTCATGAACTCATAGGTGGAATCTACAAAGGTCAAACTCACAGAAATAGAAAGTAGGATAGGGGTCAGAGTGTGAGGGTAATGTAGCCAAAAGGCATAAAGATTCAATTAGAAAGAATGCATTATGAGAATCTATTCCACAGCAAGGTGCTTATAGTTAATAGTAGATATTTTAAATGGCTAAAAGCAAATTTTAAATTTTTCACTAAAATATATTAAGTGCATGAGGGATAGATATATAAATTAGCCTTATTTGTTCATTCCACAATATTTATGCATATCAAAATACTGCATTTATATATATTGTCAGTTTTTTGAAAAATGAAAAAACAAAGTATGACTTGTACTCAAAGTTAAAAAGAAAACTCATAGAAACATGCCCTAATATCTACCTGTGAATATAGATAATCCATTTTCAAAATATTATAAAATAAATGCTGTGAATATGTAACATTTTAGTCTGGAAAAAGTAGGCTAAAGTAAGTGAGTACAAAAGGGGTGGTGATTTTTCCACTTAAAATGTTTTACAGGTGTTAACAAAAATAGTGACTCTCTAGCTGACAGAAAGCTGGCCATTCATCCTGAGAAAAGCAATGGTGAGTGTGAACACAAGCTATAAATAAACAGTTCCATAGGAGGCTGGGTTTGATTTTAAGCTGGTTTGTGCAGTAGCACATTACTCTGGAACTGGAATGGTTTGCTTTTTGTGACTGGTCTGTGAGAGCCAATGCGTCCAGCCATGTAATAGAGCAGGTGGATCTCGGTTGCTCTTTCAAACTACAGTAGTCCGTTTTCTTGTTCTAAGAGTGGGAATCATTTCTGGTTTTGGAAAGCGTTCTTTTGAAAATGTGCTAATGGGGGAAATCTCCCCCAAGTGTAGGCCAGCTTCCTTCTCAATTCAGAGTGCCAGTGCCACGTTAACACATTTCCATCAGTAGCTCGAAGTGGGAAGCTGCTTATGGGAAGGTGGTGTGGCAGGTAATAGAATGTGTAAGTGGGATGATTCGGTGGCCTGGAACGTCATGGGGGCCTGCATGGCACGCGCTTTCATTGATGCTTTCATGTTTGTATTTATTTATTTATTTGCTTGCTTCCAGCTGCTTGTCAGACATTGCTGTCTCTTCCTGTGGATTTTAATTTAGAAAGTGTATTAGGTAAATACTATTTTTAAAATGTTTAATAACTTATATCAAACGTTGTTTTGCTGGCTTTTTGTAAATGGGAATACCTTGTAAGGCTTTTTTTTCCAAAGAAGTGGGTCCTGAATACCTCTCTTTTCTTGAAATGGCCTACAGTAGCTTCTATATCGTAATGAATTTTTCTATACACATAAACTATGAATATCTTATTGGTATCTGTAAACATTAATAATGAAGCACTCCAAAAACTGATGAATAATGTGAGATGTGAAACATCACTATACATAGACATACCTTTTTTTTAAAAAAAACTTTAAAAAATCTTTACCTTTAAAAAAAAATAAACACGTATGTGCCGTTTTTTTAAAACTTTGGTAACAGAAGTACATTTGCGGGTGTGATCCCCAGCCTGCTGTGCTGACCCTATGCCTGGGGCACGCTGAGATGGTGAATGAGACTGGGCGTGGTGGTACACACCTATAATCCCAGCACTTGGGAGGCTGAAAACAGGAGGATCACTACAAGTCCAATCTGTGTATTGAGACCCTGTAGACCCCGTACTAAATACAAAAAAAAAAAAGTATAATTGCTCTTCAAAACGTCTAGCTTTTCCTTTTATTATACTAACATTGAATATAGGTGACTATTTTAGAGCTAATGAATTTGCTGATCAGTCTCCTGGAAACCTCAGTTCCTCATCCCTCCGAAGAAAGCTGTTTTTAGATGGGAATGGAAGTATCTCCGACTCCCTGCCATCAGCTTCACCTCGAAGTCCTCATGGCACTGCCCAGGCCTCACTTGAGGTGTTTTATTCAATAGATTTGTCTCCTGTTCGCTGTCCAAGTCCTCTGCAGACCCCAGGCTCGGTAAGAAGAATACTCACAAGAGGCTGATTTTGGTTTATATTTGCTTAGGTATCTATGTTTGGAATTCACTCAAAAGGAATAGTTACCTTTGGAGTAGTCTTAGTGAACATTAACTTGGTTCACGTATTTTCATTACTCTTTACTCAGATGCTCCAATTTTGCGTGAGAGAAGACTTAATTTATCCTCAGTCTCAGCGAATCTCAATGTGGGTTATTGACTGAACCACGACAGACATACACAGAGTACCACTTGAGTGGCATTCATGGCATAAATGATTTTAAGAATTTGTACAGATCGCTACTTGGTACACAGCGTGATGGTTTGGTTAAACACAGTGCATTTATTTATATTTTGACTGCATGTTCTAACTCAAAATCTGTGTAGCAGTCTTCTCAGTTGTCTTTGTTCCAAGATGTCTTTTGGCAGTTCTGTGAATAATTCCTATTTGTAAATGTTTTAAAAATCAAGATAAGTAGCCTGCAACATGAGTTGAAGAGAACCATAAACAACATGTTTGTTTCTCATTTATGTTATCCTAGGGGCAGTTTTCTTCCAGTCCTATTCAAGGTAGTGCAAAAAAGTACAGTTTGGGGAGCATAACAAGTCCTTCAGCTATTTCTTCACCCACTTTCTCACCAGTAGCACTTCAGATAGGAAAGACACCACTCTCAGGTATGTCTCATCATAAGATACCAGCTCAAGAATTTCGTAGTATTAGTATCTCTTACTAAAGAGCCTCATTTGTGCACAACTCTGAATAATCACTTTTATTAAACATTTAGAAACTTCACTTTGTTTTTAGGAACAGTTTATCTTTAAAGAATAGAATTCTCAACAAAGTTCTACTGTAATGTTAAATATAGTTATTTTGGCAATATTTATATTAAACCTCTATCAATGAAAGGTAATGTTAGAGACAAGTTAGTTTTTAATATGCCTTCTGATCTGTGGGTTTAGATTTTAATAATTAGATGCTCATAGTTTGTTTTAAAGAAAGGGTAGTTGGATATTTTTTTAAGCATAAATATAATGTATAGACGTGGACATATTTCCCTGAAAAAAAGTCATACCGATGTTAGAAAGTTCATCCTTTAAAAAAATCCTATTCAGACTACATAAAATTGAAAACATTTTTGTTAGTCTTGCTTATGTTTGTGTGTGGGGGTATATATGGATACCTACACATGACTGTACATACCTTTTCTTCGTAAAGCAGTTTATTGAACCTGTTTTCATAGGTCATTGAGGACATTTAAACAACTGAAAGTATGTTTGTGTTGTGGTTCTGGGGATGCGACCCCGGGTACCGCATGTGCCAGGCAACATATATGGCCACTGAGCGAGCTCTTCACTCCATGTGTCATTTGTTTAATACCACTAATAACCACTTAAATTCTAATTTTTCTTTGTCACAGAGCTAATGATTATTCTACATGTATATTATGTTACATATAATATACAATAAGTAACAATATATTATGTTACTTATAGCTTTAGGTTAAATTCCCAGAAATGGGTCACTTGTGTTTTAGAGGATTGTGAATTCAGGATTCAGTGTTTAAATGGTTTTTCGTCGCTTTAACTTCCATACTTTTTATTTTTGAATAACTTTCCTATGTTTATTTACCTTTGGGAAGATTGTGTGCCTCTTGCTCATTTTTTTTTTTTAAATTGATTTTTGTTAAACTAATGAAGTTATAAGTCATTATGCCTTATTTTCATCCCTTTGATCATCATTAGATATTTTATTGTGAATATTATTTTTTATAGTTTTGCTTGTCTTTTACTGTTGCATATAATATTTTACACGAAAACAAAGATATTTTTATATATTTACTTTACCACGTACAGCTATTAAATTGTAGCTTTAAGCTGATTTTCTTTGTACATGAATAATTTTGGTATCATAGCAGTATGTTTATGAGGAAATAAGTTTCAGGTAATCAAATATTTAGTTAACACAGGGAAAGAGCTACATAAACTATTTTTGAGCCTTTTCTTCCTTATTCAGACACATTTACTTGTTCTGTTTTGTATTTTTTATTGTTAGTTTTTGAGATGGGGTCTTGCTACGTAGTTGAAACTGGCCTTGAACTCTACGTAGCCCAGGCTGGCCTAGAACTCAGCCTCCTGAGTGCGGGGAGTGCAGGCATGCACCACCATCTGGCTCATGCTGTTGTTTTTCACATCAGAAGTTCACTTTAGTAAACAATACAGTGTCATAGAAATCTAGTTTTTCAGGGCATAGAATATGATTACCATTTTAGCTAGTTTCTCTTTTTCATGTCTTATAACATGGTTTCTCTCTCTGATCTTTCAGAACAAAGGCGGTTTACTTTGCCCTCTCCTGATGCCTCATCTGGAATAAATTCTAACGGAATTGCTAACCCATGTATCAGAAGTCCTTATATAGATGGCTGTTCCCCCATTAAAAATTGGTCTCCTATGAGTCTGGAGATGTGCAGAGGTGGGCCTCCGTATCGGACCTCCTTGATCCGAATTCCTTTTGCTCTGGAGACTCACAGTGAAGATGAGGAAGAGAAAGAGAATGTTCCTGCCCCGGATGCCAGGGATACTGTGGGAGGACCCCTACGGCCGCTGATGAGCGACGCTTCCACTCCTGGGCCCCGCTTCATGGTGGCTGCCGTGTCCCTTACACAACGTCCTCCTGGCACTTCTGGGAAAGTACTAGCTCTGCAGGATGTGGAGCGCGAGAAGAACGACACTGTGGACATGGCTGACCCTGCAGAGGCAGCGGATGAGAACCCTTGGAGTAAGGAGCCCGCTGAAGATGGCAGTTTGCCTGTGCCTGATTTTGTGAGTGGAATTGGCTTTAGCATTGAAAACTCACAAATGTGCATGTCGCCTCTTGCCGAAAGCAGTGTTCTCCCTTGTGAAAGCAGTAACATGCAGGTAAGGTGTTTGGAGGGTCTGTTGGCCTTTACCTACTTTCTCTGCATTAGCCTCTTTTTCCTAAGATGACAGCGTGAGGTACATAGTGGGCTAACTGTGATGACTGTAGCATTTTACATTTTTAATGAATAGCAAAGCTCGCGTGGGACACACCGCTGCAGCTCTAGCCCTGGGGACACTGAGAAGGAAGATCGGTGTGAGGCCAGCCTGAGCTACACAGCAAGACCCCATGTCAAAATACAAAAACAAAAAGTATCCAAAAATATCAGGAGAGTTAGTTCCTTTTCAGTAGGGCTAACTATGCATATTTAATATACTTATTAACATTTATTTAGAGTAGGAAGAGATATGAATGGAAAAAAATGAAGGCGCTTCATTTTCATAGACCACTAGAGGTAGGCGGCCTGGCAGAATTTCTTTCTTTGAATCTTGTGCCATACAGGAATGTAATTTCCAATGTAATACTCTAAAAATACATTAGTTTTGGCTTTTAATTTTCAGGGAGGGAAAGTGAAGTTTAGATGACTTTTATATGTGTCTTTTTGTACCTTTTAGAAATGTGACTTTAGCCAATACTTTTCATGTAACTATACATCTCCAATTTCCCAAGGTCTGGCCACGGAAAAGTCTTGATTTCTTTAACATGTATGTTTTACAACCAGCGTTTACATCCAAAAATATTGTTCCACTCACTGTGCTATGCTGTGATCAGAGCAGGACCTTAGAATGGCTGCAAGGAAAATTCTTAGCCGCCGTAGGAAGGGCTAACTAATCCTTAGACGGCACTTAGTACTGCTAGTGCTATATGGGCTCTTCCTGTGTTAACGTAGGTGTACTTTTATATCTGCTCTGCAGCTAAGGAAACAAGATAAAGAGGTTAAGTGAATTCCCCAGAGCATATATAATCAGCAGGTGATGGAACCAAGTTTTGATTCTAGCAGTCTGACTTTAGAATCCTTATTATTTATTTAGTCCAAGTCTGTACTAACTTGTGATATCATGAATACATAGTATTTTGCTTGCAGGTGTTTTTCTAAAGCATTTCATTCAGAATCATATAAATATAGGTATGAATATTTACATAGTTCACTTAACTCTCGCACAACCCTATAGTGCTTTCTGTGTGTGTGTGCAGGGTCTCACTATGCAGCTCCTACTCATAGTGATCCTTCTGTTTTCTGCTTCCCCAGGGCTAGGATTACAGGTGTGTGTCACCACGCCCAGAATCCATCACCGGCTCAGTGTGCCCAAGAGTGAAGCCAGCACAGCATGTGATGCCAGGGATCAAACCCTGGCCCCTACACTTGCCTAAGCAAGCACTTAGTCCACTGAGCTATCTCGCCAGCCCTCCTATATATTTTAGTGTTGTTTTTGTGTCAACACTAAGTTGGAAACTCCTGGAAGGATTCTACATAATTTGAAGCTAACTAGCAATGGTGACGCATGCCTGTAATCCCAGCACTTGGGAGGTGCAGGCAGCAGGATCACTGTGACTTTGAGCTCAGCCTGTGAGTTTAAGCCCAGACGAAATGACATAGTAAGATCTTGTCTCAAAAAAAAAAAAAAAAGGAAATTAAATATATTATTTTGCTCCTACTTTAATACTTAATTGTGGGCCAGCCAGATAGCTCAGCGGATTAAAGCCCAGATTCAATCCCCAGGCCTGCTATGCCGGTCCCACCCCCGGGCATGCTGGGTGTGGTGGTGCATGCCTGTAATCCCAGCTCTTGGGAGGCTGTAAACAGGTGGATCACTACAGTTCTGATCTAGTAGTGAAATCCTGAACACCCTGTAGACCTTTCCCTAAAATACAAAAAAAAAAAAAAAGAAAAAAAAAAACCTTAATTGTCCATCCTAACTGCATTCCTTGTCCAAAAAGATGACATTAGAATTGTTTTTACATATTTTGCCTCCTAGAGTAGGTTTCATACTAGGAAAAACACATATGGTGTAATAGCCTTAAAGGTGTTATTGCTCTTTTTCCCCCTTTATTTTCCGAGCATTTATAGAGGAATTATAAAATACTTCTGTTGAAATATACTGAGTCATCTAATTCAGATACCATTGGAAGCTTACCCATGTTCTCCATAGCCACTGCTAAACTGTCCTGAGTTTTGCTTGAGTGCCTCCATTCCATTTTCCAACTTCTCTGACGATGGAAGACCCCTTCCTTACAGTGAGCTAAAATGTAGTTGTGTCTGTGATTTCAGCGAGCTGTCCTTTCCATCTTTCAGCTACATCATAATGTTTACCTTCTGCAGAGGTTTTTGTAGTTTAAAAACGTTCCATATACTGGTATTTTTCTGACACTGAGGTGTCTTTCAGCACTGGGACACTGCTATGTTTCCCCAGTGCATTTTGATTTACGTCACTCAATGGTCTGGCTTCCTAGACTGTGTCGTGGTCATCATCCTGGAAATTTGCTGCCCTCTAAGGCCCTGTGGTTGCCTGTTTTCTGTATCCCATTCTTCTCTTTCTTGGTTTATTCTCATTTTGCTAGAAGCCATTTTCTGGTAGTTTTCTAAAAAGCAGTACATTTTTAAAGGCATTGCATGTCTGATGAGGTATTTATTCACTTTTCCCTCACATTCAGGTTTAGAAATAATTAGCCTTTAGAGCTTAAACACATGGTTTCATCAACTATTTCAGTATTGCTGGTGAGAAATTCAAAACTATTCCAGTGCTTCATCTTTTGTAAATTGTGTCTCATTCTTCCTTCCCTGTTGATGGTTTAGCACCTTTTTCTTTTTATACAGTATTCTGAAACTTTAGTAATGTTCTTTGATGTGGATTTTCAGCCACTGCAGTGAGCTCTCAGAAGGCTCTTATTTATGGTCTGTAACCTTATGCCTTTTATGTCTCAGATCCTTTCTGGAGTAATTCTGTCATTTTCACTGGAACTCATTTTGATTCTCCAATTTAAAAGCAACTTTTGGCTATACTTGTAAAAAATCTCCTTTTGGTTCTAGCGTCTGCATTTTATCTTTAATTTCTAAACTCATTTCTTCTTTTGCTGTGGATAAGGTGACCACTGAGGCCCTGTGATCCACATTGCCTCCCTCTTCACCTTCCTCCTGTCTCCACTTTTCTTTGCTTCAGTCTCACTGGCCTTTCAGACCTTAGTACCCTGTGCTCCCTACTGTTTAAAGGCCTCTGCACACACTGTGAAGAATTTCTTCTGTCCCACTTCATCTAGCTCTTGTTAGCTCACAGCTTGTTGGTCACAATCTGGGGAATGCCTCCCTCAATCGTACTGGCCAGGCCAGTCCTCATCATACATTTTCATAAGTCTTTGCATAATTTTTGCTTTGTTAATCAGTACTTCCTGTGTGTGTATTTTTATGCTGAAATTCTGACACACAGTAACTATTCATTAAGTATTTGTGGAACAAAAAGAGAATGAATATATAAAATGTCTAACCAGGGAATATATAAAATGAAAATAGTGAGCTAAGATTTAGAACTTTGAGGAAACGTTGAAGGTTTGGATAAAAGATATAGAGCCCCAGAAGGGACTGAGGAGAAAGAGGTGAAAGGAACATGAGGCAAGCATAGTGTCTTGGACAAGCACAAAAAATAGTACTTTTTAAACAAAAAATACTGTCAAAATACAAACAAGGAGTGTAGGCCTTGGGAAGGGAATGTTGGAGTAATAATAAAATCATTAGTGATTGAGCAGCTTCTGAGAAATGAATGGAGAGAAATTCAGAGAAGATGGGGTCATGGAATTGTGAGTGGAGATGACTTTTTGAAGCAGCTAAACTGTGAAGAGAAAGGGATGATAGTCAAAAGCGACATTAAAGTCCAGGATTTTTTTGTTTCTTCACCTCGTTTTCAGTTTAGGTGAAGAAGCAGCATCTTTAAAAATAAGCAAGGGAACTAGGCAGTGGTGGGAGACAAGATCCTCTGAATGGTAGCAGGCAAAGGAGCCGGATTCCAAGGAAAGCCCAGCCAAGTAAGGCATCGCTGTTCACAGTGGGAGCCACTGGGAGTAATTTACTCACAAAGCAGAGGTCAGGTGATGGCCCGCGGACCTCTTAGAAATGGCTGCTGAGAACAGGAGCTTTGCAGTTAAAACTAAGTTGGAATTAGGATTTGTTTTCTGCTTTCAAGCCTATGGGATCTTAAGCAGGATCCACCCGACAGTGAGCAGTGCCTGACTGGTCTTTTTTAGTATCCATTCTTCCCAACAGCAGTGATGCCCACCTCGATGCCCGTGACATCTGCTTGGGACATGGGAAGCTCATCCACTGTGTGGGTGAGAGGATGGGGTCAGCCAGCAGGTGCCACCCTGCTCTTCTGTCGAGTGTGCCTTCCTCCCTCCCATGCAATTGATTTTTCCCTTGATCTACTCAGTGATTAGTGTTGAGTTCTGAGCCAGTTATTTGGCAATAATGAGTATGAGAAGGAAGAGCAATGGGCAGATTATCTGCAAGCAATGTGATGTTTACATTGGTGATCAACAGTGTACCACATGATTGCAAAACAAAGTGCTTCCCTTGAAATGTAAGGTTGTACTGTGTGTCACATGTCACAAGGCTTTTGTTCTATTGGAATAGGACTTCCAGTGATGAACAAATACACATCCTTTCCTAAAAACTAGCTCTTTTTTGGCTTCTGAGTGATAAATTACCCTCATGATAAATATGCATGAGGGGAGTAAAAGTCGTCTTCCCTCTATTTCTCTTTGGAAAGTAGGGCCAAGTGCTGCCTGAATCCCTTGTGGGGCTTTGTGTGTTGCATCATGCTTGACGTTATGGAAATCAGTGAGGTATGGAGCGGACAGAACGTGGGCTTTGGAGCCTCACATCTTCATCCCCCATGACTTACTGTATGACACAGTGAAAGTTAGCCTTTCTGAGCATTGGCTTCCACATCTGTGACGTAGCAGGGGTGTTGAAAGCAGAAAACAAAAGTAGCATTATCTAGAGCAGCATATAGGAGCTGGCATTTTCATTCAGTGTGTTCATAATGTATGGTAGTCCCCCTCCCTGAAGTTGTACTTTCTATGGCTGCAGTCACACACTTCCACATTACATGGAAAACTCAAGGAATAAAGAATACATGTCTTAAATTTCAAACACTGAGCAGCATGATGAAACCCTCCAGTGACCGTCACCATCTTGCCCGGGACACCAGTCTTACCTGTCTCCATCTCCACACCACACACACTGCCCAGTCGCTCAGTAGCCTCTCAGTTACCAGATGGCCCCAGCATTGAAGTGCTGTCCTGGTGACCTTTAATTCACCTAAGAATATCTTCAGAGTGTAAAAGTAGCAATGTTGGAACATGTATATTCCCAAGAGAAGCTACAAAGGACTTCCTTAAAGTGCAGAGGTAAAAGTACAGTAAGAGTTTTTCTTTTTTTGCAGTAAGATATTTTGAGAGATTTATTGCAGTTAATCAGTTACTGTTTCTCATGTTTGAATTAAACCTTATCACAGGTATGCCTGGCTAGGTAAAATATACAATTTTTACTAATCTTAGCTCTAGGCATTCACTGGTTTCTTGGAATAGATCACTACAGGTAAAAAGGATCTATTTTGAGTAGACTCTTTGTTGTTTGGGCCAGAACAATTTGTCTTGGAGTACAACAGTTTTTATTAATGTGAAAACTTGAATGTTTAGAGCCATTACACGTGTAAGTTATTGTAAACAAAGTATGAGTAAATGTAACTTTTTTTACTTTTTTTTTTTTGGTGGTACTGGGGATTGAACTCAGGACTTTATGCTTGCCAGGCAAGCACATACTCTACTGAGCTATCTTCCCAGCCCTGTAACTTACCTTTTAACATGTGTGTTGGTGTGTTTAACTAAAGGCGGCATGCCTTTTATGTAGATTTTAGTTAGATGTTAAATAAATAAATACAATGAAGCTACTTATAAAATGAGCTGGAATATGGGGTTGATTGTATTCCTGCCTTTATGGGTATGTTCACAAAGTAACAGGCAGGCATGCTCTGCATGGCTAGTTCACTGACTGCAAAGGACATGAGAAGATCCACTTCATTGGGAGGAACTGTAAGGTCATACCTCAAACAGCAAGTTCTGGTAGACCTTCCTTTTGTGTATTACTTTTCATCTCATTCAATATGATGAACATTATTACATTGTATTGTTCAGACATAGTGAAAGGTAGTACACAATGATTCAGTTTTTAATTTCCTCCCAATAAACTCTATGTAAATTACCTAAGTGACTTAGTTTGCAGTTTTTGTGGTTTTTTCTTTTTCTCTTTTCGGTCCTGTCAGATGGATAGTGGCTACAATACACAGACTGGTGGAAGCAATATTATGGATACTGTCATAGTAGAAAGTTGCTGCAAAGAAAGTGATGCACAAACCTTGGAAGTGGAGACCAAATTTCAAGTTTGTAATGCAAAGGTATGGCGAAAGCACCAAGCTTCCTGTGGTCCAGGCCAGCAGTATTTACTGTGACTTTTTTCAGCCTTCTCTTCCCCAGTCTGTTTAAAGTTTTAATTGTCATGTTTATGCCCTACCCTGTTGCCTTCATATAATAGGTGCAGGCGGTGTTTTTTAATCCGAACACTTTTCTAACTCTTTATTTGGAATACCAAGTGAAATAAGATCCTTACAATTAAAATGAAATAGAAGAATATGATTATTAGAGAAATAGTACAACTGAAAGATTGTACATGAGATTAAAGACACCTAAAGTTGAGTTGTTTTCTTAAAATCCAAAAGCCTTTAAAGATTTGCATTACATGTAGGCATTTGAGATATGACAAAGGTGTACGTGTTAATTTAGAAATTACTGAGCCTTCTAAATATGATGACTGTTGAAACTTTAGGCACTGGACAGGACAGCCTTAGACTTTACAGGCCAGTTTATTAATAGGCACTGTAAACACAAGCAAACATGCATCCAAACATAACTCTTCAAATAAAGTTTAAAGGACATCTTTTTCTTCATTTTGCCCTTTTCCATTCTCTTAGTACAGTTGCAGTCCGTCATGACATTGTGGGGAGCTGGTACATTGTTCATCCTAACTTTTTTCATCCCTTTTGTTTTGCTATAACCTATTTAAACTGAAGCCAAGGCATTTTGTTTCCTACAGTAAGACCACAGAAGAGGCATTAAGTGGAAGCATCAAGTCCATCCTGTGCAGCAGCCCGCAGAGTACCTGTCAGAAGCAAAGCCCGCTGCTGAAGCTCCTCGCGTATTATTTTTCACAAAGAGTCAATAATGTGATGGTAACTGGGAAAAAACTGCTTCAAGTATCATTCTTAGCTTCATTCCCTCAATGTGAAAAATCAAGGGCTTGGGGATAAACAGTAGAAAAGCTCCCATAACATGAAGTTACTGGAATATAGTTCTACTTTTTATCAATAAATATTTTTGTACATATCTTGAGTGATGTGTTTAATAATTTAAAAACGTGACAGAGCTGATGACTTGTCCTGTCCCAACAGGATCAGTGAACTGCTAAGGTCAGAATTTAGCTCTTGTTCTGAATACTTGAGAAAACTTTAAAAACTGAAGGTACACACATATACTTTTTATCTGTGAACCTATATGCACGTACTTCAACTACAATCTATGTAATAAAACTCTTACAGATATAAAATGGATTGAAGAGGTAGGCATTCAATAGATATTCCTGTAATTGTAATTCTTGAACTATTCATTTCTATGAGGAAAATCTTACTTTCCATAGCAACTGCTTAATTCTTTTAAAAGCATAAATACTAGAAGGGCAATGTAAATAGCATCATTTTGTGCATTGCTGTGAGTACATATGGAAGCCAGTGTAAATACAACACCATTCCTACAGCAGGGACAGCCCTTGGAGGTCAGACTTGGCTAGGGAAAGGAAAGAACGGCGTATCAGACCAACAGTGGAACTAGAGGTCAGTGGAATTCCTGCTGGGCTCACAGCTACGAAGAGGTGGGGATCCTGTATTGGCAGTAGACTGCTATGTTTGGAATATCTGTGGCAAATGTATATTCATATCTACTACTTTTTAAAAAAACTTTTTCAAAGAGGTACAGTAAGCCCTAGAAAATAAAGACACATTGTCACTGTCATTTTCTTCTTTGTTCTACATATTCCATACCTTATTGCTAACTTTCAAATGAAAACAAGAATCTTCCTTGTGTTAATCACACAGGCTTTAAGATCTAAAAATTAATCTATACTCTGGTTTCTCTTCAGATCGTATAAATCTTTCGCCTTTTTAAAAATTAATCTAAAAAGTAACTGCTATACCTAAGTTCTCGACCCTGAAAAATAGGAGGCATCCTGGGTACTGTTTTTGAATAGCACAGCTCAAGAAATGAAGTCGTGCTTGTAATCTAGAATGAAATCCCTCCTGTCACTACTTGATCTAGACCATAAACTCCAGTTTTTTCAAGCTAAAAGAGGATAGCAGCCCTGCCTAACACGGTTTCTTCAGATTTGAGCGAAATGGTCATGCCTCATCCATAGGGAACTGGTGCTATGAGCCTGTGGATAGGAAAATCCAGTTTCCCCCTAAAAGGGCAGTCTTTGTAAATAACCTTGGCATGTCTACCATGCACTTCAAATAATTGCGACATCACTTCCAAGTGCCGTACAATGTTGTGTGAACAGTTGGTACACTGTATTGAGAACAAAAAAAAACCCTATATAGGGATGGGGAGATAGCTGAGCGGTCTAAGCACTTGCTGGAAAGTGCAAGGACCTGGGTCCAATCCTGGGTACCACATGCCATGCAGCAGCCCCGTGTGCTAAGCCAGCCAGTGAAACAGCATGGTGGCACGTGCCTATAATCCCAGCACTGGGGAGGCTGATAAAGGAGGATCATGATGAATCAGAATTTGCATAGCGAGACTGTACCAAATGAATAAATTTGAAAAAAAAAAAAAAAAGCTTACGTATGTTTAGTACAGTTTTCTTTCCTTAATATTTTTAACATGTAGATTCAGAAACTCAGAGGGCCCACTGTATGTGCATATAAGCTGCTTCGCATAAGTCCTGGCGCTAGAAATGAACCATTTGAAATTACCAAAAGCAGATGCCTTGGGGAAAAAAACAAGGTTCCTTTCCCATCTTTACTAAATTGAGATTTGGTTCTGAGTGCCATTCCCCTGATTCCCTCATCTCACCAAATGTTGAAAAAATAAGATACATGATTATCAACAGCTTTACATTGCCACAAAGTTGTCCACTAGCAGGTAAACTATGGCCTACTCAATTTTTAAATGGATGGTGGAGGAAATTCAAGTGAGTAATCCTGAGGGACACACAAACACATAGAACTTAAACATTAATGAGGGTTTAGTGGAACCCCACCATGTTTATTTGTTCAAATACCGTCCAAAGCCTAAAGCAGCAGAATTGAGTGCCACTGCTGCACAAGTCAGCAAAGTACAAAATGTTTGTTCCTTTACACTCCAGGCCTGTATCAGTCACTGACCTATTCAGTTTCCATGGACCCAAGATAACCTCTATTGGAGGTTATTTTCCTTCAGTGAAACATGTCTACCTCAGTTACTTGAGTGCCCACATGACTGTAAGATACTGCAGTTATACTCATTATGCCCACAGATTTATTTGCATCTTTTCAGGGACTGCAAATTCCTTGAAGGCAGTAGTTTACCTGACGTGATGAAATGTGCACCATGTGTGCTTTGGAATTGACTAAGCATGGGGTAATAAGGTAACCCTTTCTCCAAGTATTCTTGGAGACAACAATTTAATATCATCTAGTTAGCAAGGGAAGTAGTCAATGTGGCACACCAAATGTTTACTTTAATTGGTTCCTTTCATTATACCCTCAATACAAGTCTCCTATGCAATCTGGTACAACTGCAATTTAAAAGCCATTGTGTTTTCTACAGGTAACGAGACATTTCATGTAGTGTCTCTATTCTCTGAGGCTTTTAAAATTTTATTTGTTATAGGGACTTGCTTTGTAGCTCCGACTCGTAGTGATCCTTCTGTCTCAGCTTCTCCAGCACTAGGATTACAGGCATGCACCACCATGCTTGGTTTTTAGTGGTTCCAGGCTGGCATGGCATGAGGTACCAGGCATGGAACCCAGGTCCTTGTGCTTGCCAAGCAGGCATTCAGACCGCTGAGCTATCTCCCCAGCCCATTCTTTCTGAATTTTAATACCTTCTTTTGGGAGACACGAGCTGAAGGTCAAGGATGATCATGATACTTAACTACCTGGTAACAAAAAACTTCTTCCAGTCAGGTCAAAATATTCTATTTGTCTTCCTAGCAATTCCCAAACAGCCTTTCAAGGACCATGGGAGACTTGTGATAATAGTGGGGGAGTGCTTACTGCAAGTTTAATAAATTAAAATGGCAAAGGAGATTACATATCAAACACAGACAGCTTTCAAGACTTAGGAAGGACTGCTCCTTGCCTCTAAAAATCTCCTATTTCTCCCTACAGGGAAATAGTTGTTTTTTTTTTTTTTTAACCAATATTAAATAATTGAAGTACTTACGCAAAATTAATCTGCTCTTCAATGAGTACATGAGTGTTCCATTTAAATGATCTTTACAGATCCCTGAAGTTGCTATCCTGTCACTATTTAAGTGATGGATATTCAATTGAATTTTTCTGCATAAATGGTTCTGCTCAATCCAGAAACAAAGTAGTACGATAAGACAGACACAGTCAACAGTTTAATAAAAATGCAAATTTCTGAAATTAAAATGTATTTAAAAGTAACAAACTATCACAGAGGCTCAGAAGTAGTCTCTCAAGTTGTTTTTATAAAGGAAATCCATCTTTGAAGTTTGCTGTTAAAAGTAACTACTTTTCAAGCTTCCTCCTCTTCTCCTCTGGTTCATTAATGTCCATGTTTGAAATCTCATTAGGAATGCTTATTCCTGGTATCTAAAGCAGTACAAACAGGAAAAAGTAAGGTGAGTGAAAGAAATAAATCTCACCCTCCTTTTCTAACTGCCCTTCTATTTTGAAAATGTGTAGGGTGTAGGGGTAGAGGGGAGGAAAAGGAGCTACAAAGGTTCTGTGCACCAAGTACACATATTTTACACCAAGTAATCGTGCAGAAATGTTAAATGGCAGACAATCTCTAGGAGAGAAGCTTGTTATCTGGGCAGTGTTCTTAGCTAAAAGCTCTTTTTTATGCTCAATTTACCCAATGTAGTCACTGACTGGTACGAGAACATCAGGGCCTCAGGAGCGTCGGGAATAGACACAGGTTAAAAACCGGTATTTTAAGTGAAGAACATACACGTGACCTTCAACAGTGCAGAATACAAAACTATAGAGAAAAAGACTGGCAGAAGACCTTAAAGGTCTTTGATGTAGGCACTCTGACCCCAAGGACCCCAGAACAATCTCAGATGTTTGGGATCCTATGGCCTCAGGGAAGCGTGAGAAAACAGAACATGCTTTGCAGCTCCTTGGACTCCACACTTGACTGAATTCCAACAGCGCACAGAAATCCCCCCCCCCCCGCCCCCGCAAATACTCAGTGTTTTCTACTGTAATAGAGAACTTAGGGAGCTTGGTCTCACCTGAGGTTCTACCAGGGCCATTCGGATTTTCTGATGCTGAAGATTAGATGAGTCTAACATGATTTTCACTTTAACTTTATCAAACACATGGAATATCGTACCTTCTACTTTAAGTGAAGGTGTCTAAAAAAAAAATTCACATTTTATTCTTAATTTCTTCCTACACCCAAGACTCTATTTATAATTTACTTTTCTTAGTAAAAAATTAAACTTAAAAGTTACTTGTATTAATATAGTTATTCAGTATAACAAAACATAAATCTAGAAGTCTCACATAAACATGACATATTTATCTGCACACTTCCTCCTCTCCATAAGCTAGACCTAAGGTACAGTAACCTCAAGATTCTCACCCCACTAATTGGAGAATTTTGGGCCCAGTAGAGGAACACAAAATACTTGGGTACAGATTAAGTAACCTTTCAGAGCTCTAAGTCTACTAAGTTTATGGAACTAGAGCAACTGGAAGTTATGAAAAGAAAAGCCAGGCGTGGTGCATACTTGAAATCCCAGCACTTGGGAGGCTGAGGCAGAAGGATCACTGTGAGTTTGAAGCCAGCCTGGACTATGAAGTAAAACGCTGTCTCAAAACAGACAGGGAAAAGAAAAAAAAAAGAGATGGAGACAGATGGGGAGTGAGGGGCTGGGGGGGGGAATGGGGGACAGAGAGGGAAGGAGAGGAGAGGGAGGACAGAATGGGAGGGAAAGAGGGAAGAGGGGAGAGGGAAAGGGGGAGAGAATGGACAGAGAGAATTGGGGGGGGAAGGGGAGGGAAAAGGAGAGAAAATTATTCCTTCCCTGAGCTTATAAGCAACCACTTATCTCTTCATTTTTGGTACAAGGGATCAAATTTGGGACCTTGCAATTGCCAGCAGGTGCTTATGCCACTGTGCTATTATCCCTGGTCTTATCTCTTCATTTTATCTAGCAACCTAAAGTAAAATCTTACATACCATAAAAAATATGACATTTGTATATGGGAAGATATCATGAGGTAAGAAATTCTGGGCATAAAACCACAGCTTAGCTGGCATGGATAATCTGCCATGTATTTGGAGATTCAATTCTTTAGAATACAGAATATTACACTGCATAATTACCATTTGTGATCAAAGACAGTTCTACCATCCCAAGAATATAAAACATTAGAAATACTGTACCTCATCATCATAAATAAGCTGTGGCTTTGGTTTGTCCTTTTCTTCAAAAAAAACCGTCCCTTCTAAACCATACTTTGGAATTAACACCACAATAGCATTCTTTCGGACAAAAAGGATATAGGCTTCTTCACTTACAATTCCTTTGTTTTTGAAAAATAACTGTAAAATACCATACAGTCTTACTTAAGGGTCTTAAAGTATATTAAATTCACAAAAATAATTTTAAAATGAAATAAAAATACAAGCAACAGAACTTCTTTATCTTTCAGGGAATGACTGAATTAACAAAGATACCTGCGTATGAAAAGCCACTGATGCACGCTGAGCATACTGAGCCATTTTGTGCCGGAAATTGAGGTTTTTACAAATATCTGCGAGCTTGTGTTTGTCTGTCAACTCTGGATAAGTACAGTCCGCCCCAATGGCCACAGCCAACAGCCGATGAACGATGATGTCCGCATACCTAGATGCATAAAGGAGAATGTGCCGCCAACGAGCTTTATAAGCGCCTCTTAAATGCAAAATTAACTCTATGTCCTTTAATTTCATAAGGAAAACATACCTTCGGATAGGAGAGGTAAAATGCGTGTATATCGGGGATGCTAAGCCATAGTGATGGAAATCGCTGTCCATCCCAGAACAGAAGTACACAGCTTGCATCATACAGCGGGTAGCGAGTATTCTCAACAGAGTGTTTAAATAGGGAAAAGCAGGAGATTCCGCTCGGTCCAAAGAGTCAGCCAATGATTTGGCTGTATCAGTCTTAATTTCCAAATTCTGTGTACAAAACAAAGGAGAAAAGTATCACATGAAATACACCTATTATCAAATATCATATTTTCAAAAATAAAACTAAATAGCTGAGTGTGGTGGTGCACTTCTGTGATCCCAGCACTCTGGGAGGCTGAAAGAAGTAGGTAGGTCAAAAGTTTGAGCACAGCTGGAGCAATTAATGATTCAGCAAGACTCTATCTCAAAAACAAACAGCAAAGGGCTGAAACCATCTCAGTGTGAAAGCTCTGGGTTAAATCCCCAATACTGCAAAAGAAAAACAGAACAAAAACAACAAACCTAAATACTATATTCTCAACACACATAGCACAGTGGTTTTCACTAGATAATTTCAACTCACACCTCTCATCTGTTAGCTAGGAGAACTAAAAGTAACTTTGTATTATATAAGGACTGTTTTGTACAAAACCAAAGCTTAAAATTTCCTAAGTGCATCTGAAGATATGAAGTATCAAGACCATGGTGAAGTTTCAAAGGACAGAGGGTGGTAGGAGCAGAGCTATTTCTAAGTCTAGTTTGTGCTTGCTAATATACCTGTCAGGGTGAGGAGAATCAAAGATCTGCACACTTTTTGGAATCTTGCAATTCTTTCCTCCACATTTTTCTAAAAAGCTACTCTATTCTACTTCAGGAAAATCCTTAAAACATAATTAAATCTTTCTTCCTCTAGCTAGGTTTTAAGAAGACAATGAGAAAAACCACTAACTCAGGACAGTAATCTGTACAGATTAGGTTTAGTTTTTGGGGTTTTTTTTCTGTATTTTAGGGAAGGGTCTACAGGGTGTTCAGGGTCTCACTACTAGATCCAATTCATAGTGACTCTCCTGTTTATAGCCTCCCAAGTGCTGGGATTAAAGGCGTGCACCACCATGCCCAGTCTCAGCGTGCCCTAGGGGCAGGTCCAGCATGGCAGGCCTGGGGCTCGAACCCTGGGCCCTTGTGCCTTTTTGCAGGCACTTTAATCCACTGAGCTATTTGGCCGGACCTATTTTTTTTTTTTTTTTTTTTTTTTTTTTTAGAAAAAGTATATTTCAAGTCTCTGCCTTCAACTGCTTTATTTCCAAAAAATGGTAGAAGGTTTTTTTTTTTTTTTTTTTTTTTTTTTTTAGTTCTGATGAACAGTAAGGCAAAGTAAACCATGAAGGTCTGAGCTAAAACTGGAAATCACCAGTTTGTTAAAACAGCGTCCTGAGACCCACTGCTACCCCTCCAAAGATCTGTGAGATGGGAAAGATGAGGCCTGCTCAGTACATAAGGAAAACTGAAATCAGTTTATGCCATCTCAAGGACAGGCAAACCTAAAGAAAGCCCTACTAACCAGAGGCAAGGGCTGAAAAGATAGTGGCTTTTTAATATTCTTCCTCTTTTCTATGTATGAGATCAATAAACAGCTGTGTTTTTTTTATTTTTATTTTTTGTTTTTGTTTTTTCCAAAAAAACATGACACAGGGCCAGCAAGACAGCTAAGCTGAGTAAGCAGCTGCTTAGGCAAGCACAGGCGCAGGGTTCAATCACCAGCACCACGTGCCGTGCTGGTTCCACCCCTGGGTGGTGAGCCACACACCTGTAATCCAGCGCTGGAAGGCTGAAAACAGAAGGATCACTATGAGACCAAGCTGCATAGTGAGACCTTGTACTAAATACATAATAAAAAAGACAGAGGGGGAAAAACATGATATAAAGAGGGCTAAACTGAGTTGCAAAGAAACAAAACAAATGATTAAATCTCTAAAGTTAGGCAGTTCAAAGAAGCACTATATTCAAAGGACAGAGACATAGAAACTATGTGTATAGCACACTGCAAATAACCATCTAGATTAAAACATCTGGCTTTAGCATTTGGTACTTCTTAAAGACATTAAAGGACTGCCTGCAATCCCAGCTCTTGGGAGGCTGAAAATAGGCGGATCACTACAAGTGCAATCTAATAGTGAGACTCTGAACACCTAGTAGACCCTTCCCTAAAATACAAAAAAAGAAAAAAAAAAAAAAAAAAAAAAAAAAAAAAAAAGATATTAAAGGATTAAGACACTAAAGACATTAAGCAGATGATGTTAATATCAATGTAAGAAAAGACAACCATAATCAAGATACGTGACTTGTTTTTCAGAACAAGAATTACTTGTTTTTGGGTTTTTGGGGTTTTTTTTTTTTGCAGAACCGGGGATTGAACTCAGGCCCCTGTGCTTGCCAGGGAAGCACTTATTCCACTGAGCCATCTCCCCGGCCCCCAAATTATTTGTATATTTTACTACAAGAAACCCAACTTTTATGGAGAGGTGAATATAAATTCTATAGTGCAATGGTTACACCATAACACAAAGATAATTTTTCAAGCTAGGTGATCTTACCTTGGACTTAGCTGCCTTAACAAGGATTTCATAATTTGATGGGGGTGGAGCAGGATGTTTTCTTAGCAAAGCATGTTCAGAAAATTCTTCATGAATTTTTTTTGCAACAGAGATATTGGCAAGTAACATAAATTCTTCCACCATGGAATTTGTTTCTCTGCAATGGAAAAGGCATTAAGCCAGAAAAGAGAAGCTGAGCCTTTCTTCTACCTTACTCTTCCCCAAGTCTTCTTTTCCACCAACATAATGAAAGCACTTCCTACCAACATTTAGATGTATGCAAATGCGTACTTTGAGCAATCCCTTTTTTCTCTCTTCTCACGATTCTAACAATCTCTTTTTGTGCACTGACTGTCAGGACACCTTTTATGATAAGACTTTACAAGCTGCACTCAAAAAAAAGAAAGCTTTACTATATTTACCAGAATCTAAATCCATACAATATGACTTCAAAACTTTAATCAATCTGATATGGCTTTTTTTCTGTATACCTCTGTAATTATTCTATGAATAGTTAGAGCTTAGTTTAATAAATTATCTGCCTTCAGAGTATATCCTATTTCCTCTCAAGACACTGAACATGCAGTATTAAACTTTCATTCATGTTTTTGTTTTTAATAACATCTAATTTCTTGATTTCTAAAATATATTAATTTTTAATTAGGAAGATCTCCAATTATATGGAGTCATTACCTTAGAAATGTCATATGCTTCCTTTTTGTAAAAAGAAACGGGTGATTTTCTACTTTCATTAAAGGTTCAATATTGAGCTCAATGTTAGTACTGATGAGACATGTTTGTACAGATCTTTCAGTCTAACGAAGCTTTAGAAATCTTAGCTGACTCTAAAGCACACACTCTTCCTAAGTAAAAAAAAATCTGAGTATATTCCAATCTTCACCCCTTGCTCATTTACTAGAGAAGTGTATGCATATATCTATATCATATTATATCATATCATATGTCATATCTATCTAATTTTGTAATTTCCTCATGTAAGAGATGTGGAAAGAAGCCTAACCTGATTGAGCAAAATTATCCTTGTATCCTACATCTTAACTAAATAACACAAATACATCAACAGCTAATATCCAAACAGTCTTCAGAACATCCTACAGGCAGGTATCATTACAAACCAGCTTACAGAGGGAAACTGAAGCATGTAAAGCAGGTATGTAACCTACTGGAAACTGTGTAAGCAGTAGCAGCAGAAATGGTACACAAACCTGGAGTTTGGCTTCCAAGCCTGTGGATTTATCAGTACCTTGTTGTACCTCTGTGTACTTTATACTAAATACCTAGGCAATTAATCAAGGTACTCTTTTATTATAACTACTACTACTGAAAAAAATCAAAGCAGAAACCAAGCAAACCAAAGCAAGTCATATTGGAAATTTTTATATTAACTACCCAGTTTTATAAGCAAAACTAAAGTAAGTATATTTACTTTTCCAAATAGTTCATAAGCCAAGTACAAATTCATAGAAATCATAACTAAAACAAATATTTTGAATACAAATGTCTTATTATTAATGTAAGTACTAGACATTACACTTAAAATTTTGTCTACTGTCCATCAGAAAAAAATCACACACCTAAGTTCCTTGGTCTGTAGATCTATAGGATCATGAGTTTCACTGTCCATGTGAAATCGAACTTCAGGAGAAGAAAGTGTCAAAGCCCTAATTAAAAATTAAAGAGATGAATTAGTGAAATGAGCCAGTAATAAAAATAAAACTGTGGAGATGATACCTTTAAAGTAGAAAATGAGGGCCAGCCAGGTAGCTCAGTGGACTAAAGCACCTGCTTAGGCAAAGCACAGTGGCCAGGCCCCCAGGGCATGGTGGCACGCACTGTAATCCCAGTGCTTGAGAGGCTGAAAAAAGGAAAATCACTACAAGTCCGATCTATGTAGTGAGACCCTGCATACATACAATAGAAGATGATTAAGTATTAAGCGTGTGAGAATTGTTCATTTGAAGGTTTTTACATTTTGTTTTCAGGAACAGCTTAGTATTTCATAGATTTAAAATTAAATTAACACATGAACAATAGCAACTGCTTCTGAGAGCTTGAATATACTCCATACCCAACTTAGGTTTTTACTGAGCTACCCAACTTTGCAATCATAAAAATGACAGGTGAGATTTTATTTACTGAAAACATATATAGTATTCAGTTGAGGTAAACAGAGGCAAAGAGAGGCTGCCACGGTGGGGTGGTATTACATCAGAAGATGGACAGTTATTAAGTACATTCCACATCAAGCAACAGAAAGATGTTGCTTAGAACAGAATCAACTGCTACTCCCATTATGTTGCATGCACTGCTGGCTACCATATCTGAGAGCCATGTGTAAGATAATGTACTATGCTACAGGAGTCACACAAATGGCTCATTTAGTGAGTAGTCAAGCTGTCCTTTGAAAAGAAATTTTAAAAACCTTACACACGTAAGTCTAATGTTTATACCTGAAGCTAGTTTCACTGAAATCAGCTCCGTCAACCTAACTTCAGGCGATCTTGGACAATGTGGAAGAAAAAAATGAGATGAGGGAAGTTAGGTGAGATTTTAAGTTCTCCTCATCTTCTATTCCTCATCTTTATTAGAAAACCTACAAAAGGGACACTAAAAAAGGAATCCTGACAAATATTCCTTTTTTGTTATACAGTACAAGATTCCACATAAGGTCCAATACTATATTCACAGAACATGTAAAAATGTTTCCTTTTCACCCAAGTATTAATAATTAAAGGTAAAAGAGGTCACTATTTTTCCATTCACTCTACAACTAAGAAATTCAAAGCTATCTTTTAGGAATAGATGACAGTCTTAGAAAAAAACAGAGTAAAAAATTTTCTATTTTTGAAAATCTAGTTACCAATACAAATTTGTACCTCTTACTATAAAAATATCAGAAATAGTGACTTCAGCTTGTTTTATTTATAACGCATGCATGCATTCATTCATTCATTCACAATGCTGGAGACAGAATCTAGGCCCTGATACCTGGTACCTATGTACTACACTACTAAGCCATCCCCAGGTCCCACTTTGCTTTTTAAAGAAACTGTCTAAAAATTTCTTTACAAATTTGTTTCTGATACCTAATCTACCAGACTAAAAGGTAATTTACTGAATGACTGTCATTTTATGTCCTAAAAAAAGTCCAATTATTTCCAGCTTAAGTTTGAGCAAGAGCTTTGGTCTAGTTTGATAACATCTGTTAGGCTTTAATACATATATGTAATCCTTAAACAATCTCACACTACATATTGAAGATCAGAAGAAAAAGTCAGAAAACTGAGGTGTGAGGAGAAACAGCAATGGCTAAGCATAATCCCCCAAAACAACACTATAAAGTGTAAAGTGGAATTTTCTTCAGATGGAAACATCCTATAGTTGTACTGTCAAATATGATAGTTATTAGCCACATGAGGCCAGTAAGACAGGAAAATTAGTTAATTTTAATGAACTTAAATGTAAATAGGAAGCCAGGCATGATGGCACACGCCTATAATCCCAGCTCTTGGGGGGCTAAGACAGGAGGATTGTCCTGGAGTTTAAGGCCAGCCTGGGCTGCCTAGTGAGTTAAAAGCTAGCCCGAACTACATAGCTAGACCCTGTCTCAAAAAAAAAAAGGAAATAGCCACATTTTATGAACTAGCACTGATAATAGAATTTACCATCACCTATGAAAATTTCTTAGTAACTGCTCATGATACAATTCTAGACAATGTATAATTTTTTCCAACTCTAACACACAATGAGGACTCTGTATGCATTTACTTTATAAACACCTGAAAACAAATATTTAATCTGAAAACCATTTGTAGTTAAAGTTAGAAACAATTTATAGAAGTCTTAAGAAGTCTTTGCCTTTCTGAAATTTTTTTAGAGAACTTTAGACTCGTAACTTCTTAGCACAACTTGTTATGGTTCCCATCTAGATGTTCCCCCAAAGCTAACGAAGTCACACTAGGGAGTTCCAAAGATAGTAGGAGCAGGGTATGTGAGTGTAGATCAAGGGTGGGGTACTGATACTGTGGATGAGGGAGCCCAGTGTGAGTGTGACCGATCTAAAGCCTTGCCACCTGCAGGAAATGTAGAGAAAGCCTGGCTTGTACGGCTGCTTGCAGCTCTCCTGCCTTTGGTCTGCCCGCGCCAGTCAACTATGGTCTGATTCTTCTACAAACCATGAGCCTTTCCTCTTATAATATGTGGGTGCTGCGAATTGTGTCAGCAATGGGAAAGTAACTAAGGCAATTTCTCACCATTAGAACAGAATCAAGCTGTTAATATTTAAGTTAACTAGAAGAAATTAGGTGTCTTCACTTGTCTTGATTCAGCCTATTTTAAATTTTTAAAAAATCATTTATTTGTTTATTTGCTACAGGGTCTCACTACGCAGTTCAGACTTGTAGTGATCCTCCTGTCTCAGCCTCCCCAGTGCTGGGAATTCAGGTGTGTGCAGCTGGCACAGCACCCGGGGTTCATGGTCCGACACGGCATTTGGAACCAGGGATCAAATTCAGGTCCTTCTCTCCAGCCCCCAGCCTATTATAAATAATTCAGCACTGTCATACTTAAGCACTCCAAATAATCCAAGTTATCTTAATATCCCAATAAGTAAAACACATCTAATTCATAGTTTTGAAACATACCCTTTCTCAATTCTTCTTTTTTTCAGAATTTTAGCGAGTTTATTGAGTCCACGGAGACTAATGGTAATGTCATCATTCATGGTTGCTGAATCAATTCTCATCTGTGCTTCAGCATAAGTAAGAGAAGCCTAAAAAAAAAAAAAAAAAAAAAAAGCCTCTTGCGTTAGTATAATTCTCATAAGTGATAAAAATTGGCCTAGCACTTATGTCACTTTACCCAATTACTTTCTATTTAACCATACCAATTTTATCTCATGTATCCACTACATAAAAAGATCTAGGACTTCAGAAAAATGAGAACAAGAAAAATTCATAGCATATAGTACTTATACTTCACGTCTATCATTTCTAAAACTGAGGTACTATACAACACAAAGAAACTTACATTAAACAAAATAGTATTAAAAGCTGCTTAGGCTATAGCTACTTTCATATTTCAATTAGTGCACATCCAACTAGGAATACTTATGAAAGAATGAAGGACAATATAAGAGAGCCTGGAGATCCCCTCCTGGGTATCTTCCCAAAAGAATCAAATGCATCATACTACAGCAATATATGCATACCTATGTTTACAGAGGCACAGTCTATTATAGCCAAATCTTGGGAAAACACCAAGTGCCCACCAACCAGTGAATGGATAAAGAAGATGTAGTTCTTTTATACAATGAAGTACTACTTGACCACAAGGAAACACTTGAGACATTTCTGGGTAAATGGATGCACCTTGAGTACATACCCTTATGTGAAATCAATCAGATACACATGTATAAATACCACACTGTTTCTCTGGTACAAGAAACCGAAAGTGTATGATAGTGAAATAGAAACTGTATATTGTGAAACAGGAAGAAAATGTTCAAATGGGAAGGGCACAAGAGAGAAGGGAGGGAGAAATGAAAGAAAAGGTTTTAAAAAAAAAATGAAAAAAGAATAACATGCGGGCTGGGGAATATAGCTCAGCGGCACCTCGCCTGCCTGGCAAGCATAACATCCTGAGTTCAACTCCTGGTACCAAAAGACAAAGCAAAACAAAACAACAGAAGGAAAAGAGGGAAACAAAGCTTTGTAAATGGGGCAAGCAAGAGGGTTGTAGGGAGGTCGGGAGAAGCGGGGGGAGAAACGAGTTATATCATGTAGAGGTTTAAATTCTCTATGATGTGATCATTGTATGTATCTAAAATGTACCAATAAAATCTGGTTTATTTTTTTTTTTTCTTTTTTTTTCGGAACCGGGGATTGAACTCAGACCCTTGCGCTTGCCAGGGAAGCACTTATTCCACTGAGCCATCTCCCTGGCCCTAAAATCTGCTTTAAAAGAGACAGAACTTAGAGAAAAGTAGAAAAAGCAGAAAAAGATGAGAAAGATAATCTGGCTCCATTATGTCTGAGCATGGTGTGATTTCTCACATCACTTCTATGAGAAAAATGAGAACTAGAACACAACACACACGCTAATTTTTAAAGCAATGATTATTTCCAAGTAGAAATAATCTCAATTACTGGGGTTCCTGAGTTGGACATAAAATCATCTATTTGATCTTTTTTTTTTTTTTTAAATTTTATTTAATTATTTATTTGTCTGGGGGGGGGCAGCTCAGCCCACCAGGGGTGGTGCTGGGGGATTGAACCGCAGTCCCTGTGCTTTGCTAAGCTTGTTCTAAGTAGGTGCTTTAGACCACTGAGCCATCTCACCAGCCCCATCTATTTGATCTTCTCAACAATTGCTTTTATAAGTTTCTAAACACAGAACACTGCCACATAAACTAAACAATGTTTTAAGCAACATCAAGAATTAAGCAAATAACTGAAGAACACAAAACTAGCTTTGACTTTATAATAAAAATACACTTTTATCAGCCTAAATTTTTAAAAACAATCTAGAAAACTGTTAGAAGTATCAGCTATTTTAAACATTAGAAATGAACCATGAAACTAACCTTTGAATTAATGACACTTTTGGTAAATCTTGTTTTTAAGATTTCAGCACTGTGATTCATTTCCCAAATACAAGAAAATGCCAGCCTATAAGTTAAAATGGACAACATTTGTTGTGAATCAGTTAAAACAGTAAATACAATGTTCTCCTGGACAAGCATGTATAAATACCTGTCAACATCACATCTTAAGGAACATAAATTAGAGCTAAGCAACTCTGGAACCATGTCAATCCTCTGTAAAAGAGAAAAAGAATCTTTGGTTACTTAGGTTTGTCCATATGTTTATGCAGGGTTCTAATCTCAAACTGCATTAACTGAACAAGGAGAAAAAAGGAGTGTTCTGGTCTTTTCACTAGGAGATTTAAGAAAACATCAAGTAAAAAAATGATTGTGGAAAAAAGACTCCCACAAAATTGTTACAAAAAGCAAGTAATAAAAGAAGCTGGATTTCACACCAGTTCATTTAAGCTTAAATCCTCTGTACTAACCATCTTGCTGTCCCCAAAGTTCGAAGTCTATGATATTTGATAACTGACATAGGCTTTAACTTACTCAAATGTTTCATAACAAATTACAGTGTTTTAAAATTTAGAAAGAGAGAAACTAAGTTTTTATGAAAAAACTACATGGAGAATTCTGACCATGAGTCTATAACAAAGTTTAACCTTCCCCTCACATTTACAACTGTTCTATATAAATTTGTGAGATTCTTATCTAAAGGAAAACTAGAGGTATACCTCAGTTCACAAATCTTTCTGTGCTCTGACAACTTGGTTTAGCAAGCTAAATATTGTTTGTCAAACTCTGTGTTGGGCAACAAACATGACCCATAGGAACCCAAATGTAACCATTTTTTCCTGAATCACAGAAAAAATTAGGTTCGTGAACTGAGGCACCACTGAACTACACACACTTTTAGATCAACTATACCTAATTATCATATATGCTGCTAAACACCAAAAGCTGCATTGAACCCAGTGCTTTAGGCCACCTTATTCTTTTAGCTAAGTTCTATACTGCTTTAAACTATGATTATTAAGGAACTCACAAGTGCCAACGAGAGTTAAAAGCATATTAAATTCAATGTACTTACCTTTTCACAGAGATACACAGTTGTTCCTCTTCTGGCTGATTCTTGATCCAACGCATTTCCTGGCCTAATAAAATGGCTAACATCAGCAATATGAACACCAACCTGAAAAAGGTAAAAATAAACGGATGGTAACATGAATTATTAATAAAGTAGACATACCAATGGAGATTAAATGAGAAGAAATTTAGCAATACATCCTATTAGTTTTTGTAGCTAAAACCCTAACATGACTAATTCACACATTCTTAGATTAAAAGAAAATAAACTAAAGAATTGCATGAGGGTAAGAAAGGCAGATAACATGAATGCCATAGCCGCGTGCAAACCTCCAAGTTCCCGTTGGTGAGCTCTCTACAGTGCAGAGCATCATCGATATCGGTGCACCCTGGAGGGTCCACGCTGCACACACACAGATGCCTCAGGTCTTCTCGGTTTTTCATGTCCTAAAAAACACATTATAAACAACAAAATTAGTTCACTTGCACAGCTGCAATACAGCTACTGTCATGTCATTGCACAGAAATAACTCAGCTTTAATTTCCTGATAGAAAAGTACACATGATTTGTAGCCAGTGGTTTTTATGCACTTGAAAAATCTGACATTTACTAGGGGCTACAATCTGGCAAAGTTTATCTTTCAGCAAGTAAGTAAATGATTGATGTAATAATAGTGCTCATCTAGCTGAAGGCGGGGGAAGACAAACCATACTTTCTATATATTTAAAAACAAATATAAAAATTTAAAATTGCCAGAATATAATTTACAGTCACTCTTACAACTGTTTTCAACTTACATTTTCAGTAATGCTCCAAGGCATCTTTGGCAGAAAGCTAAGAACAGCCTGTGAAAAAGGCTGATGAGGAACATCATGTTCAAGTAACAAAACTTCTGTTTCAGTCTCTTTTTCTCCAACATCGCCTAAATTTCTTACAAAGTGTCCCTAAGAGCAAAAGGTTTTATTAGAAAGACATATCTTCTAAATACTTATCGTATTAAGTTCTTTAGCATTGCACATATCACCTCAGAATATCTAAATGTTCCTTTAGCATTTTTAAAATGCCCCACTGGTTAACTTCAAAGCTGAAAATGACAAGACTGCCACTACTTTGCCATAAAAACGTAAGAGTGCCATGCTAATATCACAACACTTCTATTTATTTGCTAATAACTTTCAGGTTTAAAATGTGCTTCAAAAACAGTAATTTCAAAATTTGTGGATTAGAATCCATTCAGGATTCAAATACTTTTTCAGATTCAATCACCAAAAGTTGTTTGGCTTTTTGAATAAAAGTAACCACAAGATTTACACTGGAATTTCATAAAATTAATGCTGAATTTTGGCATTCTATTTAGTAACTATGTGAAATATCCCTAGGTTTGTATAAAATCCTAAATAACAGAATATTCTTTCTTCATGAAAAGCAACCCTATTAGTCACAAACTGTTAATTAAATATCCTCAGATAAAAATCAGTACTTCAAGCTCACGTTTGGATATCTGGAATTTCTGGGCCACCCATCAATAGCAACAATAATCCTCCGTCCTTCTAACACGGAAGCCTGTCTGGTTTCTATCCGAATCCGGGGGATTCTTTTATCAGCAGGTGTGAAAAGATGTCTTCTTGACTACAAAAAATTAGGGAAAACTGTTTTGGTGGTGTTGAGATCAACCCTGTGGTGTTTCACGCGCTAGGCAAGTACCCAGGAAATGTTAATGCAAACAAAATATGAAAATAAGTACAAAAGGCACACTACACGTTCTATTAAATATTTATCACTATTTTATCAATAGGAACATGTTCTCTACTCACCTCCTTAATATCAGACTTGGAAAGCATGCCACAATATGGTCTCCAATTTCTTTTTATTATTCCTACAACTCTACCTGTAGGCTTTAACATTTTTTCATTTATAGCAGTCTTAAGCTAAAATATAAAAATAAAAACCTTCGGTCATTTTTCTAGGTATAATGAGACTTTCCTTCAAAATTAGAAACACATACATGGGCACTCATACATTGAAGTAGTAAATTATGACATAAAACTACAGAATCATTGGACTTCAACATTCCAAGCAAGAACATGGTAAAACAAGCCATGAGCACAGTACCATTTAATAAAACATTACAAAGAGACAATTAAAAAACATTAATATGTCAGAACTCATTCTAGTTTTAAATAAGAGTTCACTGACTGAAACACATACAACCCCAGGAATCAGTAGACTAGGCTTTATACTAGTTAACACTAATTAGTTATGTGCTTATGATGACTGGATCACTTTTGCACCTTTATTATTCATTTTAAAAAGACAGTAGGTTCTTTCTTATCCAAAACAAAAATGTCTCAAAGAATGTCTTCTTTTCGAAGAGATCTTAGTGGCTATAGTAAGACTCCATAAAACTGATAGAAAAAGAAGAACTATGAATGTTGCATGTATTTCAATTATATTAGTTTTATAATTCTAAAGCAGGAAAATCAGTATGTCATTTCAAGTAGACCTAGTTTATAAGCACCATTCTCTCTGTAATAGAGTAAGAAAGATGGACTCTTAGACATGCCCAAATATAAAGGCTCAGAAACATACTGAGGAAATTTTAACATTACATAAAAGCATTTCAGAAATTTTTATTCATCTGAACCTTAGTAATTCAGATCCCATACTGAATGCCACAAATTTCCAGTAATAAACTCATATTGACTGAGTCTGTATTTAAACCAATTTATTTGAGTAAATTATGATATTAAAAGAAAACCAGTTACATACTTAAAATAAAAGCTACGTATGATATATAATGAATCTTCAGAGCTACAATTTCATTCAATGATCTGAAAACAATGAAAGCCAGTCTCTCTGAAGCTGACCTGGTAATACAGGGGTACTGTACTAAATTCCAGGCATGAAAGTGAAGCCTGTGTGTTTCATACCATGTGTGCTCTCTCCTCTTCTTTATCCACATCATCCTCAAGTTGCCCTTCATCCTGCAAAACCACAGAAGACGGTGCTACCCACTGACTCTTGGGGAGAAGCTCCACGGCCACAACATCTTCATGAATAGCTCGGTTTAAATGTTTTAGTCCTTGTACAATTATCTGTTTAAAACAACAGATAGCATGTGCTCAAATACTGTAACAGCAGGGCTGAAAAGCCACCTAGAAGCTTATATATGTTCTGAGTATCTTTATGTAATTTTTATATTTTTTTCCTTGTATTTTTTTTGTTTAATAGTCTTCCTTTGTTACACTCCTATTATCTACACAGTAAGTAGAAAAAACACAGGTCAGAAAACAGAGATTGTGCTCATGACTCTAATATAACTTATACAGTCACTGGGAATTTAACTCAGGACCTTGCACATGCCAGGCAGGTGCTTGTGCTATTGAGTATATTCCCAGCCCCAGCACCAAGAGTCTCGGAAAAAGTTTAACTTCTTAAACCTCAGTGAAATGAAAACATAAGAACTACTTTTATAGGTTGGGCTAAAGGTTAAATGGAATCTTGTATACAAAGCATTAGAATAGTATCTGGCAAACAATGACCACTGGAAATCCTCTGAATGATATACAGATAGTATGTGCCATAATTGGTCACAATATATAAAATGAAAGCATCTCATTTTTTATCATTTGATGGCTTAGATTTTTACTTTTAAAAGTAGGCTAGGGTCTGGGGAGATAGCTCAGCAGCATAAACATCTGCCTGGCAAGTACAAGGTCCTGAATTTGATCCCTGGTACCAGAAAGGGGGGATGGAGGATAGGGAGTGGGGGGATGGGGGGAGTGGGCTAGCTCAGTGATCTAAGCCCCTGCCTGGGAGGCACAAGGAGACGGATTCCATCCCCAGTACCACATGCTGTGCCAGTCCCAGTACCCCAGGTGCGCTGTGTCAGCCACTGAAACCAGGTGTGGCACACACCTGAAATCCCAGCACTGGGGAGGCTGAAAAAGGAGGATCACTACAAGCCCAAGCTAATAGTGAGACTCTGTACCAAATAAAAGATTGAAATAAAAACATTAAGAAAAAAAGGTAAGGTATGGTGGCACATGCCAGTAATCTCAGCATTTGGAAGGCTGGGGCAAGAGGATTGCTATGAGTTCAAGGCCAGCCTAAAGTGCATATCAAGACACTGTCTCAGAAAAGTGGGCTAACAGAAAGTTCTTATTTTCAATAAGCAACTTGCTAAACAGTTGCTTATTAATTATACTAGTTTTTATGACTTTTTCAACGCAACGTATTAGGAATGTAAAGAAAACAAATCTTCATAGTAAATTTTAAATATCTTAGTGCATAAAATACACTTACTATATATACTACATAAAAATTTCCGTACTTGCCTCTTTATTTTCTTCAGTGTCTCCATAAATCCACACTGTAGCTTCTAAGTAATTTTCCCTGCTAGCTCTAAATGTTCCTTGAAGGTAAATACCAGATTTTATGCCTTGTTGTAGCTTACTTAAGGGAAGATGTTCTGTAAATATTATTTTCCCACTTTCTATTTCATTCTATGAAATAAGCAAACCAAAAGATGCAGTAAATCTTCTGTTCATTCAATACAGAACTATCATACTCGGGTTTCTCTTCAGATCATATGAATCTTTTGCCTTTTAATATAGAACTACCATTACTATCAGGTAATTTTTTTAAATCCATATTATACTATATATGAGCAATTTTCTTTGAAAAAGGAAACATTCTTTATGTGATATCTAACACAATGACCATTAAGAACAATTTTCTCTGAAGCAATCTATAAATGGCTAGTACCAACTGAGAAACTGAATGTTATAATTTAAATATCCATATGCATTGAGTGGCTACATATTACACAGGGCAACCCTAAATCTGTACAGTATTCCAAACATCGAGTTCAAGTTTTTTCTTTTCACTTTTAATTTTGTAAAATAGCTAAAGATAATACAGGATAGGAGAGATGTCATAAAGACTTGATACACATATAATATTCTGTTTACAACATCATTTCTACAATAATAGCTACCATTTACACTTACTACAGCTACATATTAGGCACTGAAATAAAAATTTCAAAAATTTACCATTATTTCATTTAATCCTCTTAACAATGCTACGACGTTTTTATTGCTAAACACACTATATACACATTCCATGAAAAGAAAATGAAGGCTCAGAGTTTGATTAGTCCTTTAGCAACATCCCTCCCACTGACTGCTGCAGTAACCTTTACGCAGCTCTCTGCTCCTAATTTTGCAGTCGGTATCAATGTAACATGTTTCACATTGACATTAGTGTTCTTACAATTAATACCAGAGAGGTCCCTATCCACATTCTCATATGGCTTTAATTCTGCCAATTCTGCCATAAGAAGTAGGGAGGTCAAAATCTTGCTATCTTTATAGCAGACTTTCAGGGAGACACTTCAGGGATAACTGATCTACAGAACAGATTCTAGGTCCTCAGCATCTGGTGCTGCTCCTTCTAGCTCTTCTTCTGACTCCCTCCCCTCCACCTTTGAACTTCATGTTATCTGCACTGCCTGTCACTTTATTTCTCAAACATCTACTACTTATTCACAAACCACCCATGGGTTCCATTCATTTTGGCATCAGAAATAGAGTCACCATATGCCAGCCCTTATTTTAGAAAGTTAATTCATTCAGGAATGGCATGTTCATAAGCCTATTACAGTCACTCCTGTTGTTTAGAACCCAACTCCTACGCCAACAAAGCCTACTGATACTGCAGTCTCCAAATCTGGCAGCTGCAAGCCTTATATCCCAAGGTTGCTATTTTCAATATTTTCCCTTTCAAAACAGAACAAACTGACACATACCCCTTCTTCAGACAAACAAGCAAGACGATCTATGAGTTCAGGGTTAGCAGTTAAGCTCTTTATATATTCTTCACCTGAAAAACAAGTCAACATTGTTCTTAATAAATTCAAGTGTCTTGCCCGATCATAATTTTTTGTTTGTTTGTTTGCAGAACCGGATTGAACTCAGGCCCTTGCACTTGCCAGGGAAGCGCTTATTCTACTGAGCCATCTCCTGGCCCCCATAATTTTTCTATGAATTTCCAAATATCAACAAGTGCTTCTACATTTAGGCTTACATGTGAATGCTGGTATGCCTTCTTCTACAGCTTTCTCTTTGTTTTTGCGGTCATTTGTTATAAAGATAACTTGCAGCTGATTTTCTGCTGACATTTTCTTCAGATGCTCATTGTACCACTTTGCTGCTACTCGAATGGCTCTGTCGTTTCTATCATTAGCGTTTTCTCCCTGTTCTTGTTCTACGTAGGTCTCTCTATGTAAGAGGAAAAAAAAAAGAAACCAATGGAAACAATAGACAAAAACTTCTCAGACACTGAAAGTCATTAAGAAAGCCAATAAACTGAAAAGTCACATGTATCTATTTTATCTAATTGTGCAAAGAAGAAATAAGTAAGACGTTCATAGGTAAGTTTTTAAAACAACAAATTTGGGAGACAAAAATTGTAAATCAAAAGCTTCATTCAATTTTCTTTTAGAAAAAATTCAAGGTTAGAATTAATACTTCATGCTGGGACATTAAATAGCTTGTTGAGACAAACTATTACACTTTGTAGTTGTTGCAACACTTCCTTCAAGCTGTGGATTAACAAAAATCCCTAACCATAAATTATCCATGGTGAACATTTAATAAAAGGCAAAAACTAACTAGAGTTGGAAAGACCAGACACAGTTAAGGTTGCACGTTCCTTCTAAGATTATCCATTCTCATCTGTGACTACATTTACCTATTTCTTCTTGTTTTTCAAATCCAAATTTAAGCACAGTAAGAAAACTCAATACAATAGCCTCTGGTGTCTAAAGAGATTTAATTTCAGACTTATTTAATAGATTTTAAGAATTATTTTTATTCTCCACCATTAAATGTACCTACTAATGCTTTAAGCTTATCAGTGAAAACCATGGTGACAAATTTGAATTTAGTTTTAATGACTTGAGTAAAAACTATCTTAGATGAGATTTACTAGTGTCCTAAGAATTGTCCCATAGGGGCCAGTGAGATGGCTCAGTGGGATAAGCGCTTCCCTGGCAAGCTCAAGGGCCTGAGTTCTAATCCCCGGCTCTGCCAAAAAAAAAAAAGGTACTAGGAATCGTCCCATAAATACCAGTACTAAGGCCTATTTATAATACTTGAACAAACAAAACTGCAAATCCACTTAGGAATCTGATGAAGATATTCCCATCAAAATTTGCTCTCCTGGCACAGAAAAGCAAATAATCTTCCTATTACCAGTACCAAAAGGTACAATGCATAGAAACCTGCCAAGTGCTTTATTGGTGTTCCTTATAAGAGCAACATTTAATTTCATGCTATAAGAAATTATTTTTTAAAAAACTGTGCATAATCTAGTGGGATTAAATTACCACAATCTTTAGTCTAATCCAGTTGTTCTCAATCAGGGGTTGAATTTGCAGCCCCTCACCCATCACATGTCTGGAAATGCTACATGTTACAACTCACTGAGAGTGGTACAAGGGGAAGACGGGTATTGTCATGTAGTGGTTAGAGGTCCTGGGATGCAGTTAAATATCCTATGATATACACAATGGCTTGACCACAACAGAAGTACTGCCTAAGCTGAGTCCCTGCTAGAAAAATAAGAAAGGAATGGGGATGTGAGTCAGTGCAGGGATTCTGGGTTCAACTCCGAGCACTTCAAGAAAATACAGACTACAGGCTGGGTGTGGTGGTACACACCTGTAATCTCAGCCCTCAGAGGCTGAGGCAGGAGGATAATTTTGAGTTTGAGACCAGCCTGGCCTACAAAGTGAGTGAAAGGCCATCTTGAGCTGTGTAATGAGACCCTGTCTCAAAAAGATTTTTTAAAAAGAGGTTGGGGACATGGCTCAGTAGAATAAGTGCTTGCCTGACAAGCGCAAGGGCCTAAATTCAATCCCCAGTTCTGCCAAAAAAAAAAAGACAAAATTAATAATGAGACCATGCTAATAAAAAAGAAACTTGTGTCATAAGAATTGTTAAACAACCTCACCCAACAAATTGTCTTTTTCAAAGTTCAATTACTATACACATTTATCTCCCTTATTAATTTGGAATGATTATCTTCAAATGTAGCAGATCTGAACAGTTTAACATCCTCATGCTCACTTCTCTGGCTCCCATAAACTTTACTCTCACAAGTCTGTTTTGCTCAGGGGTTGTGAGCCCCTCAATTATTTGTTGTTTTCTCTTGGTTATGAGGAGCTTAGAATCGTGATGTAGTGTTGCTATGGCGATACATATATACAACTAGATGATTAAGGGGATGTTATATCTTTTTTTTTTTTAATTTATTTTATTAGTGTGTGTGTGTGGCCAGCTTAGTCCACAAGGGGGCGGGGGCTGGCTGGCATGTGGTGCTGGGGGATTGAACCGTGGTCCCTGTGCTTTGCTAAGCTTGTTCTAAGTAGGTGCTTTAGACCACTGAGCCATC
>NW_004524589.1:25847868-25850335 GCF_000260255.1 Octodon degus | reverse complement strand
AGCACAGGGACTGCGGTTCAATCCCCCAGCACCACATGCCAGCCAGCGCCGCCCCCTGGTGGGCTGAGCTGGCCACACACACACACACACACACATAAATAAATAAAATTAAAAAAAAAAAAAAGACGCATAGGGAGCTATGGTTTATCTCCAAAAATTACTCTTAGGAACCTTCTTGCAAATTTAGCTAGTTATGATTTTGCGATACTTTTGATACTTCTCTTACCTATGGTGCTCATTAGTGAACGTATAAAAATGCTTTTCTTGGTTATTAGTCACATCCCGAATTCTTTTATATACAGGGGCACTCCGATTTCTCACTTCCTGGAGAACTGTTTGTAGCACAATCACATTCCTGATGGCAGGGTCCTCGAGAACATCAATCTTCAAAAGAGAGAAAAAAAAAAAAGTTATTTCTCTATTTTAACTTAGAAATTGTTTCTGTGAAACAAAATTCTTGGTTTAAAAATGTTCACTATATACTGAGTTATTTTGCGGTATAAAAAGTGACGTTAGTCACTCAACCCTTCCGTCCTAGCCAGTAAGAATACATAGAAATAAAAAAAATAAAACTTCGTCGTCTTAAGGTTATTCATAAAAAATAAGTGGCCCACATAGCTTTTGTTCGTAGGCACTTACAAGCTGCCTGGGAGTCGCAAGCTGAAGCCTCAGAAAGCCCTGGTCCCGGCTTCCAGGCACTTAAAATCTAAGGTAGAAGAGACACCAGGGGTTAGAAGACGTGTCTAATTTAAAACAACAACAACAACAACAAAAAAAAAAAAAAAAACTCCGAAGACTTAAGGGGGGTTGAAAAGCACAAAAACGTTTTGGCCTGGAGGAGTCAGCGTGGGGCCCGACGGGGCGCGCAGCTCCCGAGTCTGCGCCACCGCCACACCCGCCGCCCGGCCTCGGCTTCCAGGCCCGCCGCACGCCCGCCAGCCGACGCACCTGGTGCAGCAACACGTTGGTGTCGGGCAGCAGGTAGTGCGGCCGCGGCCAGAGGCTGCTCGCCTGGTCCTGGGGCCGCGGCTCCAGCGCCGGCCCCCCGTGCGCCGCGCCGCACTCTGCACACCCACTGGCCCCGCAGCCGATGTCGTCCCGTAGGTAGTGCTCGCGCACGATTTTCATCACGCCGCCTGTCCGGGTCTTTTTTAAAAACGTCTTGGACCTGAGCATCTTGCGCAGCGGTCAGCGGCAAACTCACGACCGCCACAGCACTCTTCCGGCGCAGCTAGGTCCCACCCGGACGTTCACCGCTTCAACTCCCCGGCTATCAGCCGCCACCACCCGCCAGAGTACGCGGAGCGGGCCCTCCGCCGGCAGCGAGGATTGGGCGAGAGCGAGGCGCCGGTGACGTCATCTCCGCGCGCAGCCTGGGCGGGGCCTGGACTCGCGCTCCCAGCCTGCACCGCTTCCCGCGCCTGCGAGGAGCCGGGCGGCCTGCGCCCCGGCACCTGGCCCTGCGCTCCGCGCGTCCTCTTCCGGGCGCCCGCTGGTCGTCTTGGTTACGGCTGCTAGCTGTCCTAGAGCCTCCGAGCGGCAAGAGTGCCGCGGGAGCCGCTGACTGGTGACGCCCGCGGCTCCTCGGGGTGTCTGAGGTGGTGGCGGTGCAGCTTTGGATGCCCAGTGTCGAAGCTTTGGAGGTACCTCACTGTTGTCTCCCCGTCTTTTCCGCGAGGGGCCAGGGCTCCCCTAGTTGCTGGACTGGGGGCTTGGTGTTCACGCCAGTCACGTGGGCAGTCCCAGTCACTTAGGCTTTGTAATCCCGAGGAGTGTTTTTCATTTCTGCTCTCGTACCGCCCCCCCCCCTTTAAAAGAGAAACCGACCTTCCCTCTCCACACACCTCTTTATTAAGAAAACACTGGACAGTGTCGTAACTTAGTATATCGCGTAGTGAACGGAGGTTGTTAAGGTTCCTGGGAAAGGCCGAGGCGTTGTGTTTAGAATAGTTGAGTTTTTCTTGTGTTTTTTTCTGTAATCTAGCTAATCTAGCAAAAATGCCTTTGTCTCTGCTTCCCAATTGAAAACAAAAGCAAGAACACTTCAGTGATGCTTTACGTTTAAGGCTGTCCAGTTCTGACATTTAAGTGTGTGCAGGCGTCTGGGAAGTCACTATTCTAATCCACAGAAATTTGCTGCAGCTTCTGTTCTGTGCTGCGACCACTATACCAACTGTCTACTCCTGTTTAGATCCTTTAAGATTTTGAGTCCTACTTTTCTATAGCCTTATAGCCTTAATCTAACTCAGAAGTGATTTCTCTTAATGTTTTTGTCGCTTTTTAGATGCATTCTTGTTTACTAACGGGCTCAGTCCTTTATGTTTTTGTGTGTGTGTCTTCCAACTAAAATTACTGCATCAGAAACTTTAAAAAAAAAAATTCTTGGGGCCAGGGAGATGGCTCAGTAGAATAAGCACTTGCCTGGCAAGCCCAAGTGTCTGAGTTCAATCCCCAGTTCCGCAAAAAA